>NC_090648.1:248342419-248454919 GCF_040937935.1 Hyperolius riggenbachi | reverse complement strand
ATACTGCCAGACTGATCGACCGCACTGACTAATGCCACAGTAAGGCTAATGCCCGGCCACTGGGACATGCAACGAGGGCACCAGCCAGCTACGGCACTGCCGCAACCCACAGGGACTTTTCTTTTTCTTTTTTTTCTCTCCCTCTTTCGTCTCTACTGTCTCTCTACACTACTTTCTCCATAGGCATTCTGGGGGGGGGCATCCGAATAGCTGCAGAGCTGTTGAGAGCGCTGCAGAGAGGGTAGCGACTCCACTCACATGGCACTTGGATGTCCCCTCTGGACCGTCTACTATGTAACTATGTAACTAATTATTATGTTCCATGCACTGTGTACTCACTACTAAATGTAATGTACATTACTGCTTGCGTTTTGCTCCGTTGTACTTGGCGAAATAAATGATTCTGATTCTGACAGTGAATGGAGCTTTCAGACCTGAAATAGTATCCAAGTTCTAAGACAGAAATGCCACACCAGTCCTCATAAATATTAGGGAGATGTCCACTGTGATGGTTCAGTTTCCAAATACCTCACCACCCTTTTTTAGGAATCCATAGACAAAAATATAATTATCTTTCAATACAAATAAAGAGGTCATTTGTATTGTAAGAGCATTGATAACCCTCAAGAGCACTGCCGTTTTGTCAAAACAAGTACATAAAATAGTGCAGGAATCCCTTGTCAATAGCATACCTGTCAGCTGTTTTGTGCACTGATATGTAAAAATGTACAATCATACCACTTCTAAGTATATTTATTTCAGTTTGCCCTTCTACTACATTGATTTGGTAAGATTGTGCAATCAAGATTTTACCATTGATCTGTGTGGAGAAAAGGTAATGACAAAAGTTGCTGACAAACAACAGACATTTGCCAATGTCACACATAGTGGTTCTATACATGACACTATCGTTATGTTTAGAAACCGCACGTATACTAACGCTGATGTTCATTCATGTAATGTTCTTTATGTACTCAGTCTGCCATGCATTCCCACTTCTACAAACATCATTCATGGTCTAGTGTTTGGGCAGTCTTGTATGAATGATAACTTTTTTTTTTAAAACTTGTATTACAGGTTCACTTTCACATAATCTTTGAACAGGTAACCTTAAGATAATAAAATTATTCTCTGCTGGCAAATTTGACTCAGCATAATACAGCGTCCTTACAAATAGATTACTCTGGATCAATAGGGCAACAAAATACCTTTATTCAGTATCCATAGTATGAAGAATGACTGCTTCTTGGCACAGCATCCCTTTAGAATGCACAGGCTTCCTGCCCAGAAAACAATGGCATCAGAAGACGCCCAATATTGCCCCATGTATTACACGAGTCCTGGCAGCTTGGTGAGACTGAATTGACATGACAAAGCAAAAGAATAAAACAAATTAAATTAGCAAGTTGGAAGGATATTAGTTAATGTCACACACTGATATCTTTGTTACACTGGTTGAGACATGAGCAACACTAGACTATAATTTGCAGAACACAATACTTTGACTGAGAACTGCATGTACTCTTATTAAGCATCACGTAATATAGCTACACAAGATAACTTCTGTGGCTGCCACATCCACTTACATGTCTTTTGTTTGAGTCTTTTGTTTTCTGTAAACCATCCTTCAACTGGCTAAAGCTAGAACTATGCAAAATGCTTGTAAATTCTTATTAAGGGTCAATTTGTGATTTTGGTTACTTTTTCAATATCGCACCTTAATTGTGAAGCGGAATGGTCACGTTAATAGCAATTTCAAAATGTATTAGGGTAGAAGTGAATTATGATTATTACAAATCACCAATAATACAGTTTTGACATTCAGAGACAGATGTTTGTCCTGCCAATTAATTTGTCTTAAAACATGAGTGTCTACTGAAAAATCATATGTAGACCATAGAAAATCCCCTTAACCCCCCTTAAAATTAGCGATGCACGGCCATATAACAATTGTAACATCAGCTGATGCAGATACAAAAAAAAAAAAAAAAACAGATGCACACAAAAAAATTGCACACACACTTCAAACTGCATAAACTAGCACTGAATGAGGAAGTTCATGTAAGCAGATTGGGCAAACTAAGTACCCTGCATAATGTTTAAGTCCCAATCAGCACTGTAGCAGGGAGTTAGCAATAGCAGGAAAATGCATGTAATTTCCAAGGTTCCACAATGCCAGGTGAATAACTGCTTAGATTTAAAGTTCCACGGTTTGGACCAACAGACTGCTTAAAGAGAAACTCCGACCAAGAATTGAACTTTATCCCAATCAGTAGCTGATACCCACTTTTACATGAGAAAAATAATGATTTTCACAAACAGACCATCAGGGGGCGCTGTATGACTGATTTTGTGCTGAAACCCCTCCCACAAGAGGCTCTGGTACCCTACGGTACTCTGGGCAAACTGTCACAATGTAACAATGTTCAGACAGGAAATAGCTGTCTGTTAAAGCCAGACCAGCTAGAAACAGCTCCATAATCTGCCCACAGTAACAATGTCACCATGTAATACAAGTCAGAATGTGAATCTGGGAGAGGAAAGATTTTACAATGAGCAAACACTGACTAAATCATGTATACATAATTATTGTAAAAATGAAGCACTTTTTTTATTACATTATTTTCACTGGAGTTCCTCTTTAACATTCCAAGCAACTGCTGGCTACACTCAAGCCAAAAGGAATGGCAGTGACACAAACTTTGTGGTTAGCTCAAACGGAGCTAATAAATAGGCTGACAGTTTATGTGCTGCTTGCATCAATCCATTAGTTTGGTCCAAGCAAATAACTTTCACCAATCCATGGAGGGGGTCCTGGATAGAAGGCATTGTTGCATGTGGCGGTATCGGATCACTGTAATCTCCGCCAAGCAGTCCATGAGTTTACTCCGCAGCAAGATTACCTCGGTGTGCTGGCAGATTAGCATCAGGTGATGTCACGGCTGTCTCACATGACATGTTTCGCCCACCAATCAGGGCTTCATCAAACGAAAACTAGGCTTGGATAGTAGCTCTTCCCTTTATAGTCACATGCAATTAATTTGTCTTTCCAAAGCTCAGAACGAAACTGGAGTATTATAATTAGTGTTAATACCATTTCTTTTACTGCCTAACTTCACTACTTTAGTTCCCCCCCATTGCTTATAAAGCCTGTCACATAAAGCTTTTAGATGCCTTTTCAACATGTGTTCTGATGCAAGTTTATTATCATTAATATCCTTAGGCTGCTATTATGACAAGCTTTTCCAAGAAAGAAAAATAAAATTCAAGGTAAACCATGCTGACCAATTACAATCGTAATAGGCTAGGATCACTAAGTTACCCGCATTCCCAGGCCCAGTGGCTCTGGACTGTATGACAGATCAGCATTAGGCAGAAAATACACCAATGGACCAGTTTACAAGTCTTAGATGAAACACGCCAGCATTCTAACGGAGGGATTTGAAGAAAATGGTATTAAGCAATTCATTTTCAGCAAATCTAAGAAGAAATAAAAGAGATGCCTAATTTCTTTAACAACAAAAAAATAAGAATAATGATCAGTTCACAGACATTGTTTGTTTTGGCAGATAGGAAAAAGGACAGTTGACTGATCCTATGTCATTCAAAGGATCTGTTCAGTGTCAGTCAGTCCGCAATGGATTTGTTTGATCTGCTGCAGTCAGCGTAATGCTCATCTCATCTCATTTTGTCACAGCTTGTCCTGGTGGTCTAGTGGTTCCCATCTTATTTATATCTTTCCTTGGAGTCTAGGGAGATTCCCTTGGGGTCTAGTAGCCCCCTCTATTCATATTATTTTCTAGTGTAGTCTTGTGGCCCTCTGGCAGTGTAATGGTCTCCCTTCCATGTATGGACATTCCTTGATAGTCTAGAGGTCCTCCTCTTCCCCACAGCTCTCCCTGGAAGTCTAGTGCCCCGCTCACCCCAATATTTTTCCTTGGTAGTTTAGTGGCCCAATACCATTTTCCTTTAAGGCACTGCCTGGTAGTCTAGTGGTACTGCCCCTTCCACTTAAGGATTCCCTGGTAGTCTAGCGGTAGCCTCTTTCTCCTTTAAGCACACCAGTGGTACCCCCTAGCCCTTTAACCAATTACTGGCATTCTATTGGTACTGCCCCTTCCTCTCAAGGATTCCCTGGTAATCTAGTGTAACCCACTTTGCCCTTTAAGTACTCCATTGGTACTCCCTTGCCCTTAAACCATTTCCTGGTAGTCTAGTGGTACCCCTTTAAGGATCCCTGGTAGTCTAAAATGACCGGCAGGATATACACGTTGAGGGGTGAATCTTTGTATTCCTTGTGTCCTAATATTTGTATTCATAAAACTTGATACTTGAAGCAGGCTAATATATCTGCAGTGTAGCTCCACCTCATCAGTCTTAGCTACCTTCATACTCTTTACTACAATATGGCCATAATTCTCCAGTCCAGTAACAATCCAATGTCCTCACTGTAACTCTTCATCAAGTGAATCATAGTCTTGTTCGCTCTGAGCAAGCAAATTAATGTCATGATGTCATCAATTTATAGAAGGTGGCTGATGAGAATTCTCCTCTTGAACCTATATTCATATTACCGTACTTGTCATTTTTTGGTTGAAAGGACAAAAATCTCTGTCTAACAGCAGCTGGTACATTGCATTAAATACAATTATTATTATTATTTTTTTACATGAATGAAAGGTCCATTTTAAGAAGCTAATGACTGGCAGTTTACTTTTTGGACCAACAATGTTTGCAAAATTTTAAAAAAAGGAAACCATTGCCTTGGGCTTTTTGATTTGTACTATATTTCAGTGCAGTAATTGTAAGGCTTTCAGTGAGGCCATGAAATAATGAAAGACTGCTATTTTCAAGTGAATAATTTATAATACCAACGTGCATTAAGGCAATTTTAGACAAATAATGCAATTCTCAATCAAATGTGTCTATATTTTATTCTGAGAGTGTGCTGGCTGCTGCAGCATGAAGCCAGAATACAGTAAACATGCCTATGTGAGCACTGCTGGTGTTGAAAATAAGTATATCCCTGTTGATGTAACATACCTGTTAGACATTCCACATCCATTCTCTGTAAATCTAGAAGTGTATATCATTAAGTCTAATGTGTATTACAATGGAAATGTTCACAAATAATACAGTTATACTTCACAAATTCAGCACATTTGGTTTGAAGTGTGCTAACACACTTGATTGATTTTCTAAAGTTTTTAGATGCCCCTCCAAATCATTGAATTCAGCTCCATTGCCACAGTCCAACAAGCACCTAGGCAAGCAGACCACTTCTACAAAGTTACTCTCAGGAACCCAGTGAATTCCAGTGTGGTACTGTGATATAATGGCACCTGTGCAATAAGTCCATTATTGATATTTCCTTCATACTGAATATTTCATGCTAAACTGTTTGTGGTATTGTGACAAAGTGGGAGCAATTGAAAACCACAGCAACTTGGGCATGAAGTGGTAGGCCAGGTATAATTGCAGAGCCTGAAGTTACATTGTGCACACAAGTGCACATTGCAGAAGTTTCCAATGTTGTTCCACAGAGTAGCGATAGACCTCCAAACTTCATATGGTCTTCAGATTAGCTCAATGACAGAGTGCAGAGAGCTTCATGGAATGGGTTTTTATGCCTGAGTAGCTTCAGCCAAGCCTTATATCACCAAGTGAAATGCAAAGCATAGGAAAAGTGTGTAACGAACGCCACCACTGAACTCTAAGGCAGTGGAGGCATATTTTCTGGAATGACAAATCACGCTTCTCTGTCTTGTCAATCCAAAGGACGAGTCTGGATTTGGCGGATGTTAGAACAGTACTTTCCTGACTGCATTGTGCCAAATGTAATGTTTGGTGAAGGGGGGGGGAGGTTTATTAGTCTAAGATAAAAGCATTAGATGTAAATCAAAAGGTTGGTTCACATGGGCTGTCATATCTAATGCATTTCCACAAATGCACAGTGAGTATTGGACATTCAGGTCCATGTGTCTAAAAAGAGGAAGAGATGGTGTATGTAAGCTGCATACATTCTGTGGTACTGTTTCTGCTGTAGCAGCTGGCTTATTAGCAGCAGTTTTGTTTATCTACACCCCAGTTCAGTGAAGGAACTAATTAAGGCCAAAAGGTTTTTATCAGTATGACCCTGTTCCTACGAACAGCTCTTTGTACAAGCGACTTAGCAGCAAGACCAGCACCAGTTATATCTGGGAGAATCTCTGTCCATGTCAATGTTTACTCAGTCTCTGTAAATATCAGAGGTCACAGTTTCTTTAATCATCACACATGACAGGGATAAAAGTGAGTTTTTAGTTTTGCTGTGTATAGAAATACTGTACACTTACTGAAAACAAAAACATATTTTCGCACCCTCCTACTGTGAATAAGCCCTCAAAGTAAATGGCTGAAAATGTATAAACATACTGCAGAAAACTACAAAATAATGTTGGCCATGCACGATTACTTTATTTCAGGACCGATTGATTCAATGTACAAAATATACCAACAACTTTATGTAAATGGATTTACATTTTATGGTTTAACAAGGCCATCACAGTACATAGCTGTTGGTAACTTTTACTGGTGCAAATAAAAATCAAATTCTAAATAAAACTTTAATGGTGGCAACTTACTTAAAGAGATTCCTAGACATTTTTATAATGCTGTTCATAGCAAACACCAAAAATGTAAATAAAAAGCTACAGTAAAAATTGCAGTACTTCAATGACACATAAAATGAAAAATCACAGAAAGTATACTGTACATAAAGCATGCTTCAACCAGATCATTGCACTTGTTACTCTAATTTCTTCACTAGACAGTAAATTATACACTGGACTGATATGAAAAGTGTTTAAAACCACATCTGGCACATTAAAGTACAGCACATTGATGTATGCAAATAATGCCTAGCAGGGAATGAGTAATGTAAACAGAAATGCATTTACTGCGCTAAAATCACTCCCTTTTCCCTTTGGCACTGAAGAACAAAGTATTTTCTATAACTGCACCTGAGTAGTAATCATTTCAGACACACTTATCCATCACAGCAGAACAATCATTACCATACATACAGCACCTCCAGTTTTCATGGTCAGATCTGGCTAGACATATCATGCAGTATACGCGCCTTAACTTTTCATTTAGAGAACCCGAGTTGAAAAATTAGATTGGGTCTGGAGAGAACTAGGAAGACAGATTTTTTTGCTTCCAACTGTAAAGCCAATTATGGTATTTTTAAAGTTACCCTGTAGTAAGAAAGATATGGAGCATGCCCGTTTTTAATGATGTAAAATTGGGGTACATTCAATACTGTCCAGTAAAATGTACCTGCACAGACATTTCCCGGACAGATTTTTTTTCCGAAGACTTTTATGAAATCGACCCTAAAGTGATACATAACACACGTTATATTATACATGCATTGCTTGTGTAATGTGCACTACGCAAATAGCATTACAGTGTATGTGTGCAAATAGCACTGAGTGTATAATGTGAGTCATGGAAACTGCACAATGAGTTTTACGAAGTTTGTGTAACTCCCAATAAAGTTACGTGCACTGTCTGAACTCTGAACACATGCATCTTACTGTTAATTAACCTCCTTGGCGGTATGGATGAGCTCGGCTCGTCCATAACCGCCGCAGGGCACCGCTCAGGCCCTGGTGGGCCGATTTTCGTAATTTTTTTTTAAAACACGCAGATAGCACTTTGCTAGCAGCAAGTTTGGGACGATCGCCACCGATGTGCCGATACCCGGCGCGTAACAGGGCCCCCCCCCCCAAGACCCCGTGCGCAGCCTGGCCAATCAGTGCCAGGCAGCACTGAGGGGTGGATCGGGACTCCCTGTGACGTCACGACGTCGATGATGTAATTCCGTTGGTTACCATGGCGACGGGAAAGCCCTAAAGGAAATCCTGTTCAGAACGGGATTACCGGATGGGCTTGATCGCCAGCGGCGATCGGAGGGGTGGGAGGGATGCCGCAGGGAGGGGGGGGGAATCATGTAGCTAGCACTAAGCTAGCTACATGATTTAAAAAAAAAAATGCAAAAAAATACTGCTGCGCAGCCACCCTGGCGATCTTAGTAGAACGCCAGAGTGGTTTTAATGAACAGACCCTATTGTTTCTCACAATATGATATGTCCCTACTCTCCATTTTAGAAAAACATGCCTCTATATTAGGATTAAAAGTTAAAAGCAGTAAAGAAGTAAACATTACTACAGACAGTAGACAGTACTACAAACAACTTGAGTTACAATGTTTCAGAGATACAAACAAAGTGATCTTCAAGTCCAAATCATATAGTACTGTTTTTATTACATATTTTTGAATGCCACGTTATAAGTAGTTAGAAACACTTTAACAGCACTTTGAAAACAACCAGAAAGCATAGTTTATACTATTTGTCCAAAGAATTGTTCGAAAGTAAATCCATGTTTCACTATGTTTAACACAGGACTTAACAACAACTACAATCAAATTCAACTTACAAACAATTTCCCGGAATGTAACCGTTTGTAAGCAGGGCACTGCCTGTACAAAATCAGCTAACTCCAAATAAATGAAACAATCATTAATAACATTTCATACTCTAAAAAAAGGCTTTCCAATAATCTAGCCTTCATATTCCAAACAATAAAGATTAAAATAGCAACAAGGTGTAACCATTATCAGTATTCACATTTCTTTGCAGTTGTCACACTGTAGGCGATGCAGAGACAGAAGAAAAAGCAGACCTAATGCCAAACATATACAGACAGATTTTAATGTGACAATTACAATATCAGTTAACATTGGTGTGACGGATTGCAGAGAAACCGCCGCGCTTTCTGGCAGTGAGGCGGCGGAATCCGCGCACAGAGCAGCGGTTTCCCCGCAGCATCATGCTTCTAGTTTGTCTGGACCTAGTAGTGCACACAGATGGAGAGCTAAGCACACGCGCGCCGCAAGACAGGCTCTTTATGCCAATAGGAGAAGGGTCAGCTGATTGAGGCGGTCAGCTGATCCCAGCGCAGCAGGTGATTGGTTGATGGGAGCTGGGCGGTGCTGTGGAGCGCTTTACTATATATATATGTATATATATATATATATATATATATATATATATATCTTGCTGTTCAGTTGCTGGTTGTCTGGCGTTGCGAATACCTATGTGTTAGCACTCAGACCTTAGTCAGATCCTTCAGTGTGGTGGAACCAGGAGGACCTGGGAATCCACACTTAGCCAGTTCACTGTATTATTATCTGTGTATTCTCTAGACCAGTTCCAGGGTGTAGAGACCACGGACCTCACACCCCAGACTAGGAATATTGTATATCATCTGTGTTACTCCTTAGACCAGTTCCAGGGTGTAGAGACCACGGACCTCACACCCCAAACTAGGAATATTGTATATCGTCTGTGTTATTCCTTAGACCAGTTCCAACGTGTAGAGACCACGGACCTCACACCCCAGACTAGGAGTATTGTATATCATCTGTGTTATTCCTTAGACCAGCCCCTGGGTGTGAGACCACGGACCTCACACTCAAGACTAGGCATTATTGGATATTTGTTTATGAATTGTATCTCTCCTGACTTCTCTTCTGTTTTCTGATTCGGTACCTTCGCACATCTGATCTACTGTTGCCGACCCTGCCTGTCCCTGGTTACCGAATCTGTCTCCTGTCTCTGTACTTTATCTGCCTGTGTGTCGCCGACCCGGCCTGCCCGACCCTTCTGGCTGTCACCCAACCTTTGGGTGCTCAGTCCTCCTGCAGGGGTCCCCTGCTTCTCAGAGGGGGGCCCTGCTGGAAAAACAGTCGGGGACTCTCCCTCCTGGAGCCCTTGACTGCAGTAGAGTTTTTCTCTACTTATTGGACCACCTGCTACCCCGGTGATTCAATTCTTACTGTTACACCAAACACTTACACTCTTCAGGTGTCTAGAGGTTAGTACTATATCTGTATTATTGGTGATTCTGCAGATCATCCATAATCAGGTATAGATCTGTATTATTAGGGATACTGCAGATCACCAATAATCAGATTCTCTCTGGTTGCTGACACCTATCGTTACAATTGGATTCAACTCAATTATCTTAGATTACACTGAAATCTTTGACTTTTCCAATTCCATAATCCGATCTCATTCAAAAAGATTTAATTACCGTATACTCCGGCATATAAAATGACCCCTCAACTTTTCCAGTTAAAGTACAGAGTTTAAGATATACTTGCCATATAAGACTAACCCTCTTCCAACGCACACCAAATAAAAACCCTTGTATCCTATTTACCTCCTTCTCTGCCTCTCAGATCCCGCACATGTGCGCCTGCGCCGCTTCACTACAGTCCTGCAGCGAGATCTGAGAGGCGGTAACAGGTTAGGGCAGTATGGCTAACCTTGGCACAGCTGTGACAAAACTACAAATCCCATCATGCCTCTGCCTCCCCGATTTATGCTTAGAGCTGTCAGAGTATTGTAATGCGCCATGGGACTTGTAGTTCCGCCACAGCTGGAGTGCCAAGGTTTGCCATTACTGGGATAGGGCATATCACATGGTATCAATGACACCTGGCGTATAAGACGACCCCTGACTTTTCAGAAGATTTTCAAGGGTTAAAAATTAGTCTTATGCGCCAGAATATAAAGAATTTTAAATCAATCAATTCTCACGAGTTGCTTCGTTTTTTTTGTTTTTTTTTTTGTAATAAAACTTTTTATTGAAAAAATTTTCATACATATACAAACAGAAGAAACATACAGAAAGTCTAGAAACATCTGTCGTCCATGACTTAAGAGACCATCTGTCTTAGATATTATTTATAAAGTTGCATATGTTGCGTATGAACATCTTAATATTATTATTAAGTCTCAGATACAATTATTGTTTTGAGCTGTTTCAACAGCAATTCAGGAAGACTGATGAGTAGAAAAGATAAGAATAAAGAAGGAAAGATACCAGAGAAAACAAAAGAAGGGAGAATAGAGGAAGAGACAGAGTATAGAAAAGGGAGGTCTTGGTTAGGGACCTCAGGTGATAGAAAGAAAGAAAAGACAGATCAGGTTGCTTATATTCCACGTCCACTCCTCTGAGCATGAGTGTGAATAGGTCACAATTTTGGAAGTTGGTTCACCCTCATATATTTAATAGGAATACATAGAGTTACAGCTATTCTACGGAGAGCATAGGGCCCCTAACAGGAGCTAGGTCCCCTATAGAAGAACTTGCTTCTTGAGGTAATACTCTGGATAGAAGGGCCTTCGCTTCATCTGACTCTCTGTATTCGTACCTTCGTTTTGTTTTTTTAATGCAATTGTTTTAGCTGGATTTAATACAATTTTGCTGTGGGTGCTCAGTAATATACGTTAGAAAAAGGCGCTGGGTAATTTGGGGAGCGAGGTGAAGCCGCTAGTAGAATAGTGTGCCATCTGAGATTTTTTTTTTTCATAGAGACCCCTCCAAGTACAGTAGCTCATGATTTGCCCATGTCTTTGTTTTAGAGTCAGCCATGTTGCAATACTTGAAGTGGCTTTATTGTGCTCAAGATAGGTATGCACGTCCATAAAAAAAAATGACATGCCAGCCTAAGGGAAAGCTAATAAGAAAGTGTGACTGAAGTGCGCACCTTAAACAGCTTATCATATACAGGCCATGATTTTGAATGAACTTGTCTCTGCCCCATATGCATTTTTGCAGATACTGCTTTGAACATACTGTAGATGTGCTAAAGGACATGCAGCAGATGACATCACCATGCTACTATCTTGCATATTTCTTCTAGCACTAGGTATCTGACTTGTAACTGAAACTACAGAGCAGAAAAATGATTGGACTGTACACCTGAAATCTGTCACAATGTGAATCATGCTCTCTTCAGCTGCTTAATACTGTATAGATTAAAAGAAATGTGATGACATCCATAAGCACACAGTGACTCTGCTGTCAACTAAACATTAAGGTAGAAGCAGTGTCCCAGCAGCTAATTGCTCTGCCTAACGATGACTTTCAGGGACATACTCGAAATATGGGTCTGAATCCAATTATCAATTATTTCTGACCTTGGACCTATCGCGGTGTCTCGTTTCCTAGATACTGAAAAATACAGCATTGTTCACCAGAAAACTGTGCCTGAAAATCTGTGAATGGGACTACGGGCACTGTAGAATATCTTGCAAATTCACATTACACACCCATCATTCTTCCTATGTGCTGAAGGTAAACAATAGCCTGCATACATATTTGATTTGCTTTAAAGGTGTTGTTCAACCAGACAGATTAGATGCTGAAACTAAAATTATATGTAAAATGTGCACCTGTATGACATAATACAATGTTTCAGACTAAAGTATTTTTACTTTAAATACAGAAGGCAACAAAACCTATTACTACTGTACCAATATCATTACTAATAACCCATAGGCCGACCAGAAGACTCACTCCTAGTATGCATCACTCAGTTGTAGCACAATTCAGGCCCCGAGGAAAAGTCATGGCTTATGTGTATACACCTTAACTCTTTCCAGAGTGATTGAAAACTATGCCCTGTTTATGTTCTGTTACCCCTGCCAGGGCATAGATTTCAATCACTCGCCACCATGCACTCATGCCGTTCTTTCCATGCACCACTGCAGCCCACTCAGTCAGCTGTCATAATGACAGCAATTTCATTGACTTCTGACCCTGTGATCACTGAGGCTGGGTTGACAGTGGTCAGTTGCATAACTCACACGTTATAATGAGTGTGAACTGCAATGGACACTGGCCATAGACTTTAATATAGAGCCTGCATGCAGCAAGTTAGAATAACGTGATCAATTACAATGCAGTACTGCGAACAGCCCCATAGAATCGTATGGGCAATGAGTCGATATGCAGAAATACTCTGCAATGCAACTGATCACTATGAACAGGGCCTCAGAACCAATCACAGTGATCACAGAATGAATTTGGTAGAAAAAAAAAAACTTTTGCTGGTCCTTAAGGGGCCAGAGTTGTTCGGTCCCGAAAACGATTAACCTCTTAAGGACCAAAGGCTTTACCCCAGATCCGTGCACACAAATAGATCCCCCCCTTTTTTGCCCACCAACAGAGCTTCTAGTATATTACATGCAGCATCTAGGAAAAAGTAATCACAATAAATGTTACTGAGATAAATGGGAGCATTAATCTCACAACCATGCAATCGCAACACCAGTGGCAGCTAGTGGCAATTACAGCAGTCTGATCAATATTACACAATATGCATTAATGTAAAGTGGTGGAACAGGGGAACAAACTGAAATCTAGAAAAATTCAACTGTTCACCACTCCCCTTTGCAGGCATGGCATTTTCCAAACTTCTGGCACTTTAGGCTGGATTTACAGTTGCCAGTTGCATATTGCACACCTTAAAGTGTGTGTGAACTGCAATGGAGGCTGGATATAGACTTTAATTCTGTAACGATTGGGGAATTATTTCTGTGGTCAGCGCACAAGATGTGCACTGACACTGCAGAAATCCTCCACAAGCGTATAAATAACAGAACCCAGCTATGGTGTTGTGCACCTGTAGAGGGAAATTCCCACCGGCAGATGGAGCTTTGGAGTGCAGAGGAATACACTGCCACTGATGCCAGATGGGAATTGTACGAGGTGAAGCAATACAGGGCAAGATAGCCCTTGGAGAGAGAGAGTGAGCACAGAGACAGAATGTATGTGTGTCCACCAATCTAGTCGTCAGCGGCGACGGTGAACACACAACAGCGAAAACCAAGTGGGAACGCAATCGCAAGAGTGGCGATTGTGAATAGCGACACCAGACTGAGTAATACAGAGCAAAGGAACAGAATAAAGACAGAACTGATAACAGACAGTAATCCAACATACAGGAGCAGACAGGACTAACTACACGCGGTCACCACACGTTAAGCGCAATAGCGACAAAGCGCGTGCGCGGCACGGTCACCACACGAGAAGCGCAATAGCGACAAAGCGTACCAACCCTGACTATCCAAAGAAACACAAAAACAAAAGTGAACGCGAATGCTTGCTAAAATGGTTACCTCACCGAGACGACAGCAAGCATTTGTTCCAGACTGACAGACAGATGGAGCAACCAGTGGCAACCGCTGCTCTGGCTACACTCCTAAGACAGAATACAGAAGGAACCACCGCCTCTACCGCTAGGGCGAATGCGATCCAAACAGACAGACAGATGGACAGAACTAGGCTATACAGTTAATATTAGCAAACAATTTGCAAAGGGCTGAGACTCCAGGTAAGTTAGCAGGAACAAACCATCATGACCAGCAGGGAATTCTGGGAGCAAATGGTATTTATACTGCAAGCCATCAAAGGAAGCAGCTAAGCAATTTGCATGACAAGTGGATGCAAATTCTACACCAGAACAGCAACTCTGCAACTTGCAGAGTGAAGACAGGTCTCTTTTCCAGGGACCTGCAGCACTCAGACCTAAAAAATACTCAAAAAGCTGTCTGCCTGTGCAGACAGCAGAGCAGATCATTACAAATACAAAGCCTGCATGCAGCGAGTTAGAATAACGCAATCAGTTACAACGCAGTACTGTGAACAGCCCTATAGAACTGCATGGACAGTGAGTTGGCATGCAGAATTTATTCTGCAGCACAAATGAGCACTGTGAACCTAGCCTTAAGACCCCTGTACTCAGGGCTGTGGAGTTGGTACAATATTCCACCGACTCTGACTCCTCAGTTTAAGATTCCACCGACTCAGACTCCTACTCCTCTAATTTGCATATTACAATCTTGTTGATTGAAAGTATGTAACATGAAATTCGTCTCTTAAAGAGGAACTCCAGTGAAAATAATTTAATAAAAAAAAGTGCTTAATTTTTACAATAATTATGTATAAATGATTTATTCAGTGTTTGCTCATTGTAAAATCTTTCCTCTCCCAGATTCACATTCTGACATGTATTACATGGTGACATTGTTACTGTGGGCAAGTTATGTAGCTGTTTCTAGCTGCTCTGGCTGTTACAGACAGCTTTAAACAGCCATTTCCTGTCTGTGAACATTGTTACATTGTGGCAGTTTGCCCAGAGTACCGCGGTATTCAGAGCCTCTTGTGGGAGGGGTTTCAGCACAAAATTAGTCACACAGCGCCCCCTGATGGTCTGTTTGTGAAAATCATTCTATTTCTCATGTAAAAGGGGGTATCAGCTACTGATTGGGATAAAGTTCAATTCTTGGTTGGAGTTTCTCTTTAAAGTGGTCTAACACCCAGCATTTCAACTTTGCTTTAAAAGATTGCTTACAGCTTATAAACTATTATGCCAGATTTTTTTTTTTTGCAGAAATTCACTGAATGGATTAAACATGACATTTTAGTGCTGCATTTAGCTAGAAATCCTCCTCCGTGCTTGCTTGTTTAGTTACAAATGTATCTATCTACAATGTAACAAACAAACACTGCTCTGAGAGAACAAAGAGGGCTTCCCCGGCAGGCTTTTCAAAGGTCTATTTGTATTCCAAATAAAGATACATTTGTAACTAAAGATAAGAACGGATTCGGATTCCTAGTTAAATCCAACACTAAAATGTCATGTTTAACCCATTCAGTGAATTTCTGCTTAAAAAAAAATCTGGCATAATAGTTTGTAAGCTGTAAGCAATCTTTTAAAGCAAAGTTGTAATGCTGGGTGTTAAACCGCTTTAACTGCCAACGGTTAGCAACGTTAAAAGACAACTGAAGTGAGAAGGATATGGAGACTGCCATATTTTTTCCCTTTAGTCATAGACTAAAACTATTGCTTGTTAAGAGTACTTGTAAAAGGTACAGACCGGAGCAAAGAACATTTATCAGGCCCTAGGCAATGTAACTGTGGGTACATGTAAGAATGATGTGCAGGTACTCTGCAGGGGAATGAGGAGATTTTTCCTCTATTACACATTCGTCATGCACAATCTGAACCAGGCTTATGGGTGATGGAAAACACCTCTGTGTTCCATGTGCACAACATTCTCAGTGGATTCCCTGCAACTCTGTGGGGAGTGCATGTGTAGAGTATAGTACTACTGTGTAAACCTGACACAGATGAAATTAAAGTTTTTTACATACCTGGGGCTTCCTCCAGCCCCCTTCAGGCTAATCAGTCCCTCGCTGTCCTCCTCCACCACCTGGATCTCCTGCTATGAGTCCAGGTACTTGAGCCAGTATGGCATAGTGCGCATGCACACACTCTGCCGCCGGGAGCGTACTACACCTGCGCAGCACTATTGCGCAGGTGCAGAATGCCCTTGGCTGTAGGAGCTGCACGTGGCCAGACTGCGCTGACTGGCTGATTTACTGGGACTCATAGCAGAAGATCCAGGTGGTGGAAGTGGACAGCGAGGGACTGATTGGCCTGAAAGGGGTTGGAAGAAGCCCCAGGTATGTATAAAACTTTTCTTTTCATCCGTCGCAGGTACCATTTAATTCGTAGTCACCAAACCAAATTTTAACAACATATCAAATTATTTGATTTCATGAGCAAAGAGAGTGCATACATTTGCATAAATCAGCATAGACGCAGAATTATTTCCATCTCATTGACCATCTCCATTAGTGACACGTCTACACATCAGGCTTTATACTTACAGCATAGATGTTATTTAGTATATATGTTACGGCCAGAACCCGAAGTCTGGCCACTTCGGGTTCTGGCCGGTCAAAACGCGAAGTGGCCGGCTGATGCGGCCAATGTACAAAATGCTCCTCAATTTCGGACTTTGGCCAGCCAGAACGCGTTCTGACTACATGTGGCCGGCCAAGTCCCGAAGCTCACCTATGTAGTGCTGTGCCCCGCTCCATGTCCCGCTGTCCTCCGCTCCATGTCCCGCTGTCCTCCGCTCCATGTCCCGCTGTCCTCCGCTCCATGTCCCGCTGTCCTCCGCTCCATGTCCCGCTGGCCCCTGTTCTCCGTTCGAGGACCTTCGTCTGTGAGGAGGACCCAGGGCTGCCTATATGCTGCCGGCTGCAGCTCATTTCACCGCCGCCTTCCTTCTCCAACTTCTCCCCGCGGTGTCCCTGCTGCCGCCTTCAACAAAGTCCTCCTCACATCTCTCCTCTCCTGCAGGGACCCAGGCTGGCCTGTATGCTGCCAGCTGCAGCTGATACCACCTCCGCCCTCACAGCTCTCCACGCCACATTAAGGTGGACCTGAACTCTTGCACAGGGTAAAAGGAAAACAGAGAAAAGCACCCTGTATGCATTTAGCCTGTCTAATTCCCCCTCCTCTGTCACTAATCATAAGCCCCCCAGCAAAGCACTCACAGCCATGCACAGCCCCCCAGCAAAGCACCCGCAGCCATGCACAGCCCCCCAGCAAAGCACCCGCAGCCATGCACAGCCCCCCAGCAAAGCACCCGCAGCCATGCACAGCCCCCCAGCAAAGCACCTGAAGCCATGCACAGCCCCCCAGCAAAGCACCTGCAGCCATGCACAGCCCCCCAGCAAAGCACCCACAGCCATGCACAGCCCCCCAGCAAAGCACCCACAGCCATGCAAAGTGCCCAGCAAAGCAAATCACCCAGAAAAGCCCCCCAGCCATGCAAAGCACTCCCCAACCATGCATCACCCCTCATCTGTGACTAATCACCACTGTAATTTGATCTCTCCCCTGTGTCACCTGACTGCCACAGCAAAGCAGCTAATTTAAAAGCACAGTATGTTAACAATATGTCTGCTCCAAAGAAAGCAGGATGTAGACACACTGCACATTTATTGCAGGATTTGTATCAGCTGTAACTAAGAAATGCTTTTCTTTAAAAAAAAGATTATTATGCTGTATCTTTCAGAGCAGAGAGGAAGTTCCGAGTGCCATTTATGGTGCTGGACAGGACCCGGGATGTTTTTGGGATTTGTGCGTTTTGGACTTTGGCCAACTGGCTTTGGCCGTTTCTAGAACTGGCCGGCCAATGTCAGAAATTCCCAGCATTTTGGACTTTGGCCGACATCAAATCGGCCAGTTCTAGAAACGGCCGGCCAATTCTAGAATTGGCCGATTTCTGGTTTTGGCCATAACATATATAAGAGATTCCTGTGTACACATCATATACACTGTACAGTCACAATCAGGTATGTATATCTGACTTTAAAAATACGGGGACTGCTTTATTGAAGCAGCACAAGTAACTAATTTTGATTGGTTTAGCTTATTTTTGTGGACTAAGCACAGCTTTTACTGTATATATAAATGTATGATGACTATTATCTGAGAAATAGAACATTTTATCATATTTTCTATTTTAATTACAGTTTAAATTCATTAGGAGTAAGAGTCGGAGCATTTTTCCCCGACTCCGGGCACACAAAATTGCCCCGACTCTGACTCCACAGCCCTGCCTGTACCATATACAAAGTTGCAAAAATAATGTAATCTAATGTCTAAAAGCTTGATAAAGGACCTGCAGAGGTCCAAAACGGACTATTGACATTGTCATTGTACTTCAATTCTTATTTGTCTATATTAGATAATACAGCCTATGTGGCTGCATTGAAAATGGGAGCTTGGAACTTTATGAGTGTATGTTAGTAAAGTGTACCTGTTTTGAACAGACCTCTTTCCTTTTGTTTGGGAATCCAACTCAAATGTTTGTTGCAATAAGTGGGTGTAGTTATCACACTTTGCAATTACCCTTTCCTCCATAATCAAAGGGTCAAACTGAGATTAGACAAGATTTAATGATGCAAAGTGGTAAAACAGATACAAAAATGAAATCCAGAAGATATCAACTGTTTACTTGACCTACTACAAATCTAATAGTGTAGAGGTACCTTAAAGAGGAATTTTACCTAAAAGGGGGGAAAAAATCAATACATTGCAAAGTGAGAGGTTAAAAAATTGAAGAGAGATAAAGAAATAGTTGATAGCCGCCATGCAATATGTTCCTATTGTTTGATCCACAATGAGTCTGCACGTAATCATCTTTACTACTGGCAGAGGCGAGGATTTTTACACATACGTGTGTGTGCTTGTGTGTGTGTGTGTGTGTGCGCGTGTGCGTGTGTGTACATACCACCTTGCTGCATGCACTAAGGTCTGAGAAAGTACATCTTCTGCTGGGAGTCTACAAGCAGCTTTGACGTCTGCATGTTAAACGATACAATAATTTTTCTGAGGACTGGCCTGCAGCGAGCAACACAAGTCACAACTGGAAAATACATCTCTGTGTACAACATAGCAGTGCCAACAAACACACCACACACTGATGAAATTCTGTTAAAGCAAACATCAGAATTTCATTAAAAGAATGAGAGATGAGAGTGTTTATGGTGATTAGGGAAGACGTGCACCTCTTAGAAGGAAGAATATGCTTATCCACAAGCAAAAGAAGAAGAAAAAAAGCAGAAAAGCACAAACCCCAGATCCTCTCTCCTTCCGATGCATCCCTGCTTTTTTTTTTTTTCTTCAAAGATCAGTCAGCTCTAGGCGATTCAGTGAAGTCAGAGTGAATTACGGATACACAGAGCATGATGTGCAAAGTGCAGGCAAATATAAACATGGGATGCTTCAGTGACTAGGAAATCAGAATGTCACAAACCAACAGACGGAAGCAGCTGAAGGAGTATCAGCAATACTACATGTTACAGGACAAACAATATGCCCTGGTTAGATATTGTTAGATATATGTAAGATATTGCTTTTTTCACACTAGTCTGAGAGCTGAAGACCTAATCCTTTAGGGAGGCATCTAAATACACTACTGTGAGTATACATGAGTATACATGAAATGTCATGTACAACCCATCAAAATATTTATTTTGCCCAGTCAGTCCAGTGACTGAGATAGCCTAGCCACAAAGCACTGCCGGTATAAGCAGCTCTTTCCTCTCCTCACTTCAGTTTCAATCACCCCTAGCTTCTTTCCATGGAAGCCCAGGTATTAGACAGCTGCTTAGACCTCACAGCCTTCCTCTCTGCTGACTGTACGAAGAAAACTGTCACTGGTGATGTCACAACCATTACAGACATACACAAATGGTAAAAGAGCACATTATTATTATTATTTGAATGAAACGTTATGGTTTCTTGCAATCCAGCTACTCTGACAGAATTGATGTCTGTGTCCAGTATTGCTTAGGAGACCGACCGAGGGGGAGATTTATATTCAACTTATTATATTCAAGAAAATTCAATGTGTACGCTCAGCAGCCATTATCTTTGGAGTTTTGATTGCTCCAGTAAGCTGATTTCAGGGGCGCATCTATAAATCATGGGGCCAATAGGCAAACTTGATGGGACATCTCCAACATTCTCTTGTTTCCCCTTGGTTACCTTCACAGAATGAGAGCCCATCCTGCAAGGGTCACAAAACAAGTCTGGTCATCATGCTCTTCACCCCCCAACAAGTGTAGCTACAAAAACACAGGATCTGGAAGATAGACTATGGCCTCAATTCACTAAGCAGTTTAGACTAGTCTACTGATGGTTTTTAGTCTACTGATGGTTTGGTGTAAACCAGTTGCATCAAAAGGGAATTCCCCAATAACTGGCAAATGTTTTAGACCTGTTTTTAGACCTGGTCTAAAACATTAGGTAATTAGGTCAGTAAAGCAGGGGAAATGATCAAAAGATGCAATTCACAAACGAGTAGCTATGACTAACATACATCTCCTCTAATGAGCTCTACTCTGGATACAATCAAACTCCTGCATAATTCATTCAAAAGGTTCCATCCTCACGTCTAAAATACCTCACAGAATTACTTTACCGACAGAAATTAGCTGGTCTAATCTCTGTCAAAAAAAGTAGGCGTGGTAACTCCTTGTTTGCCTTTGTGAATTGCATCATTTGATTTCCCCTGCTTTTACCAACCTAATTATCGAATGTTTTAGACCAGGTCTAAAACATTACACCAAACTATCAGTAGACTAAAAACCATCAGTAGTCTAGTCTAAACTGCTTAGTGAATTGAGGCCAATATATTGGAAAGAAGGAAGGTTAGTACAGGGCTGTGAAGTCTGTAGCAATTTTAGTTACCAAGAGTCAGAGTCGTGCTTTCAATAAACTGAGGATTCTGATTACACAGGTCTGCGACTAAAAAGCTGCTTGATTATTTTCATAAAATTTTCATGTATTTTGGTGTGCTGAATACAAATAAAATATTGATAACACTCATAGACGTCATGATTTGCCACAGAATGCAAATTTGTTTTCAAATTTATAATTAAAAAAATATATATTTTTTTTAAATATATTATGGGTTTTTAACCCAATTTAAAGTCCAAATTACTATTAATTCACATAAGTGCATTTAATATATAAAATTCAAAAATACCTTAAAGGGGTTGTCTGAGTTAGGTTAAAAAAATAGCACTGTAAACTGATGGTCAGCAATATTTACATAAGCTAAGCAGGTTTTAGGGAAAAAATATATATTTTCTCATTTTCCTAGTTCTCTTCTGGCCCTTTGTTGTTATTTGCAGGTAAATAATCTCTGCCCCTCCCCCCTGCAAAGAGGGTGAATACAAGTACTGCCCTGCGTGACATGTCTGACTACTGGGATACAGCAGCATGCTGTATGTGTAAGCCTCAGCCTTGAGTCTGTGCTTCTAATGGTAGAAGGGGGTAATCATTCCTGAAGAATCCAGTGGATTTAAATTGTATTTAAAGAAGTTGTACAGAAATTTTTAGGCAATAACAAAGATCCTCACTACAAAAAGATCGCCGGAAGAATGCTGAAAGCATTTCAAGCTTTAGGTTGCCTGATGAGTTTGAAAGTGCATTTCTTCCAGTCCCACCTTGACTATTTTCCTGAAAATGTGGGAGCTGTGAGTGAAGAACAAGGTGAACAATTCCACCAAGACATTAAGAGATGGAAAGGAGATACCAGGGAAAATGGAGCATTACAATGATGGCAGACTACTGTTGGATTCTTCAGAGACATTCCAGATGCTTCTCACAAGCGTAAATGCACCAAGAGTAGCCTCACAGGGGCGTAAGAGAGGAATCGGCGCAGGAGACTTGAGTGCAGGATACAGCCTGTATGGCTCATCCTGCTCCTGCACAAATTCCCATTGATTTTAACCACTTGCCGACCGCCCACAGCCCATGGGCGGTGGCAAAGTGGATGCCTTAAGGACCGCAATACGCCTTAGGGCGTTGCGTCCTTTTCCTATGCCGGGGGAGCGATCGCGTCATTGATGACGCGCGCTTCCCCCGGCAACTGGCTCCGCCCACCCGCCGTAACATCCCGCCGGCCATACGGAAGCGCCGGCGGGATGTTAACCCCGCGATCGCCGCTACAAAGTGTATAATACACTTTGTAATGTATACAAAGTGTATTATACAGGCTGCCTCCTGCCCTGGTGGTCCCAGTGTCCGAGGGACCACCAGGGCAGGCTGCACCCACCCTAGTCTGCACCCAAACACACTGATCTGCCCCCCCCCGCCCACTGATCGCCCACAGCACCCCTCAGACCCCCCCCCTGCCCACCCCCCAGACCCCTGTTTGCACCCAATCACCCCCCTAATAACCCATCAATCACTCCCTGTCACTATCTGTCAACGCTATTTTTTTTTTATCCCCCCCCTGCCCCCTGCCCCCTCCTGATCACCCCCCCACCCCTCAGATTCTCCCCAGGACCCCCCCCCCCCAGACCCCCCCCCCCCTGTGTACTGTATGCATCTATCCCCCCTGATAACCTGTCAATCACCCATCAATCACCCATCAATCACCCCCTGTCACTGCCACCCAACAATCAGCCCCTAACCTGCCCCTTGCGGGCAATCTGATCACCCAACCACACCAATAGATCGCCCGCAGATCCGACATCAGATCACCTCCCAAATCCATTGTTTACATCTATTCTCTCCTCTAAACACCCACTAATTACCCATCAATCACCCATAAATCACCCCCTATCACCACCTGTCAATCACCTATCACCCATTAATCACCCCCTGTCACCCCCTGTCACTGCCACCCATCAATCAGCCCCTAACCTGCCCCTTGCGGGCAATCTGATCACCCACCCACACCAATAGATCGCCCGCAGATCCGACATCAGATCACCACCCAAACGCAGTGTTTACATCTATTCTCTCCTCTAAACACCCACTAATTACCCATCAATCACCCCCTATCACCACCTGTCACTGTTACCTATCAGATCAGACCCTAATCTGCCCCTTGCGGGCACCCAATCACCCGCCCACACGCTCAGATTGCCCTCTGACCCCCCCTTATCAATTCACCAGTGCATTAATTACATCTGTTCTTCCCTGTAATAACCCACTGATCACCTGTCAATCACCTGCCAATCACCTATCACCCATCAATCACCCCCTGTCACTGCCACCCATCAATCAGCCCCTGTCACTGCCACCCATCAATCACCCCCTGTCACTGCCACCCATCAGTCCCTAACCTGCCCCTTGCGGGCAATCTGATCACCCACCCACACCATCCGATCGCCTGCAGACCCGCAGTCAGATCACCTCCCAAGTGCATTGCATCTGTTCTCTCCTCTAAACACCCACTAATTACCCATCAATCACCCCCTGTCACTGCTACCCATCAGATTAGACCCCCATCTGCCCCTAGGGCACCCAATCACCCGCCCACACCCTCAGACCCCAGCCCTGATCACCTCGCCATTGCATTACTTGCATCTATTCCCCCCCACTAATTACACCTTGAGACACCCATCAATCACCTCCTGTCACTACCTGTCACCCCCTAGCACACCTACCCATCAGATCAGGCCCTAATTTGCCCCGTGTGGGCTCCTGATCACTCGGCCAAACCCTCAGATCCCCCTCAGACCCCCTTCCGATCACCTCCCCAGTGCATTGAGTGCATCTATTTTCCCCTCTAATCACCCCCTGAGACACCCATCAATCACCTCCTGTCACCCCCCTAGCACTCCTATCCATCAGATCAGGCCCAATACAACCTGTCATCTAAAACGCCACCCTGCTTATGACCGGTTCCACAAAATTCGGCCCCTCATAGACCACCTGTCATCAAAATTTGCAGATGCTTATACCCCTGAACAGTCATTTTGAGACATTTGGTTTCCAGACTCCTCACGGTTTTGGGCCCGTAAAATGCCAGGGCGGTATAGGAACCCCACAAGTGACCCCATTTTAGAAAAAAGTCACCCCAAGGTATTCTGTTAGGTGTATGACGAGTTCATAGAAGATTTTATTTTTTGTCAAAAGTTAGCGGAAATTGATTTTTATTGGGTTTTTTTCACAAAGTGTCATTTTTCACTGACTTGTGACTAAAAGTAAAATCTTCTATGACCTTGCCATACACCTAATGGAATACCTTGGGGTGTCTTCTTTCTAAAATGGGGTCACTTGTGGGGTTCCTATACTGCCCTGGCATTTTAGGGGCCCTAAACCGTGAGGAGTAGTCTAGAAAACAAATGCCTCAAAATGACCTGTGAATAGGACGTTGGGCCCCTTAGCGCACCTAGGCTGCAAAAAAAGTGTCACACATGTGGTATCGCCGTACTCAGGAGAAGTAGTATAATGTGTTTTGGGGTGTATTTTTACACATACCCATGCTGGGTGGGAGAAATCTCTCTGTAAATGGACAATTGTGTGTAAAAAAAAATCAAACAATTGTCATGTACAGAGATATTTCTACCACCCAGCATGGGTATGTGTAAAAATACACCACAAAACACATTATACTACTTCTTCTGAGTACGGCGGTACCACATGTGTGGCACTTTTTTACACCCTAAGTGCGCTAAGGGGCCCAAAGTCCAATGAGTACCTTTAGGATTTCACAGGTCATTTTGCGACATTTGGTTTCAAGACTACTCCTCACGGTTTAGGGCCCCTAAAATGCCAGGGCAGTATAGGAACCCCATAAATGACCCCATTCTAGAAAGGAGACACCCAAAGGTATTCCATTAGGTGTATGGCAAGGTCATAGAAGATTTTATTTTTTGTCACAAGTTAGCGGAATATGACACTTTGTGAAGAAAAACAATTCAAATCAATTTCCGCTAACTTGTGGCAAAAAAAAAAAATCTTCTATGAACTCACCATACTCCTAACGGAATACCTTGGGGTGTCTCCTTTCTAAAATGGGGTCATTAGTGGGGTTCCTATACTGCCCTGGCATTTTAGGGGCCCTAAACCGTGAGGAGTAGTCTTGAACCAAAAATGACCTGTGAAATCCTAAAGGTACTCATTGGACTTTGGGCCCTTTAGCGCAGTTAGGGTGCAAAAAAGTGCCACACATGTGGTATTGCCGTACTCGGGAGAAGTAGTATAATGTGTTTTGGGGTGTATTTTTACACATACCCATGCTGGGTGGGAGAAATACTTCTGTAAATGACAATCTTTTGATTTTTTTTTACACACAATTGTCCATTTACAGAGTTATTTCTCCCACCCAGCATGGGTATGTGTAAAAATACACCCCAAAACACATTGTACTACTTCTCCCGAGTACGGCGATACCACATGTGTGGCACTTTTTTGCACCCTAACTGCGCTAAAGGGCCCAAAGTCCAATGAGTACCTTTAGGATTTCACAGGTCATTTTGCGGAATTTGATTTCCAGACTACTCTTTATGGTTTAGGGCCCCTAAAATGCCAGGGCAGTATAGGAACCCCACAAATGACCCCATTTTAGAAAGAAGACACCCAAAGGTATTCCGTTAGGAGTATGGTGAGTTCATAGAAGTTTTTATTTTTTTGTCACAAGTTAGCGGAAATTGATTTTAATTGTTTTTCTTCACAAAGTGTCATGTTCCGCTAACTTGTGACAAAAAATAAAATCTTCTATGAACTCACCATACTCCTAACGGAATACCTTGGGGTGTCTTCTTTCTAAAATGGGGTCATTTGTGGGGTTCCTATACTGCCCTGGCATTTTAGGGGCCCTAAACCATGAGGAGTAGTCTTGAAACCAAATGTCGCAAAATGACCTGTGAAATCCTAAAGGTACTCATTGGACTTTGGGCCCTTTAGCGCAGTTAGGGTGCAAAAAAGTGCCACACATGTGGTATCGCCGTACTCAGGAGAATTAGTATAATGTGTTTTGTGGTGTATTTTTACACATACCCATGCTGGGTGGGAGAAATAACTCTGTAAATGGACAATTGTGTGTAAAAAAAATGAAAACATTGTCATTTACAGAGATATTTCTCCCACCCAGCATGGGTATGTGTAAAAATACACCCCAAAACACATTATAGTACTTCTACTGCGTATGGCAATACCACATGTGTGGCACTTTTTTGCAGCCTAACTGCGCTAAGGGGTCCAAAGTCCAATGAGCACCTTTAGGCTTTACAGGGGTGCTTACAATTTAGCACCCCCCAAAATGCCAGGACAGTGAACACACCCCACAAATGACACCATTTTGGAAAGTAGACACTTCAAGGTATTCAGAGAGGGGCATGGTGAGTCTGTGGCAGATTTCATTTTTTTTTTGTCGCAAGTTAGCAGAAATGGAAACTTTTTTTTTTTTTTGTCACAAAGTGTCATTTTCCGCTTACTTGTGACAAAAAATAATATCTTCTATGAACTCACTATGCCTCTCAGTGAATACTTTGGGATGTCTTCTTTCCAAAATGGGGTCATTTGGGGGGTATTTATACTATCCTGGAATTCTAGCCCCTCATGAAACATGACAGGGGGTCAGAAAAGTCATAGATGCTTGAAAATGGGAAAATTCACTTTTTGCACCATAGTTTGTAAACGCTATAACTTTTACCCAAACCAATAAATATACACTGAATGGGTTTTTTTTTAATCAAAAACATGTTTGTCCACATTTTTCGCGCTGCATGTATACAGAAATTTTACTTTATTTGAAAAATGTCAGCACAGAAAGTTAAAAAAATCATTTTTTTGCCAAAATTCATGTCTTTTTTGATGAATATAATAAAAAGTAAAAATCGTAGGAGCAATCAAATAGCACCAAAAGAAAGCTTTATTAGTGACAAGAAAAGGAGCTAAAATTCATTTAGGTGGTAGGTTGTATGAGCGAGCAATAAACCGTGAAAGCTGCAGTGGTCTGAATGGAAAAAAAGTGCCTGGTCCTTAAGGGGTAGAAAGACTGTGGTCCTCGAGTGGTTAAATACTATTCCCCCTCCAGTCCGCCATAGATGGTAGGGAATGAAATAATTCGGCTTCCAGCAATTGCTGGAGGCCGAATTATAGTGTTTTATAAGTAACTTCAGCTCCGTCTTCTGACGGCACTGGAGTTACTCACTGCTGCGCCTAAGTCTCCTGCGCTGGAATGGCAGTGTTCGTCACAGGGAACAAGAATAGAGTTTAGTGTATGCTAGGCAATATATTTGTAGATAGGAACAGAGGCGCCAAAATAGGGTAAAATACGTTAAAAACTGTTTAAAAAGAGGAGGTAATGGTGGACTTACCTCCTCATTCAGTAGATACAAACTGTCAATTACAGATCAACAATACGTTTTATTCAAATACTTCAAAAGTGCAATGCGTGTCATAGGCACAATCCTGCTTCATCAGGCAATACCAGGAGTACAAAACACTAGAAGAAGCTTAGGAAGGAGCCCAGCTCCTCAGGGTACCTGTGGTGCTTGGCTCTTTCCCAAACCTGTTCTAGTTTTTGTACTCCTGCTATTGCCTGATGAAGCAGGATTGTGCCTGTGAAACGCGTTGCACTTTTGGGGCTTGAATCTCTAACCAGCTCTAAGTGTTAGCCCCGGAGTGAAAAGCCACTTAGTGTGCCTTATTACAGTTAAGGGGCCTTATCAGTGTTAGCGTGCCTTATCAGAATAGCATATGGCACGCTAACTCTGATAAGGCCCCTTAACTCTAATAAGGCACACTATTTGTCTTAGTGAATTTGTCTTAGTGAATCAAGCCCCTAGTGCCCTGGTTTGTGCCCACAAAGTGTTAAAGAGAATCTGTACTCTAAAATTCGTACAATAAAAAGCATACCATTCTATTCATTATGTTCTCCTGGGCCCTCTGTACTGTTTCTGCCACTCCCTGCTGCAATCCTGGCTTGTAATTGCCAGTTTTAGACAGTGTTTACAAACAAAAGACATGGCTGTTACCAGCTTGTGATAGGCTGTGGAGAGGGTGTGTACAGCTTCTGCCAATAACAGCAGACAGCACATTCCTGCCTGAGCCTGACAGAGCCGACAGAAGAGAGATTAGATTATATAACAGAGATAACACAGCCACTGTGCAACTAGAAAAGGCTGCAGTAAGCCAGACCACATTTGAACAGGTGTAGGAACTTATAGGATAGAAGAAATAAGGCTGAAAATGTTGTTACAGAGTCTCTTTAAGGCTTAGCGCCAGTTAGTGAATCAAGCCCTTGGAGTATTTGAATACATCATTCAAAGGCTCTTGGTTTCCTTTTTGTGTCTCCATATACTAGTTTAGTGAGTGTAGGTGAGCTCATTTCAGTTCAAAAAAGGATTTTCTTGAAAAGAGTGTAATAAAAAAAATAAAAAAATAAATAAATAAATAAAAACTTACATTTTATGAGTCTTATTTCCATTATTTTGAGGTATTGCCTTATTTATCAATTACTTAAATTATCAGGAAATGTGATGTCCTACGACAAAATGGTCATTTTCGGATTCAGCGCACCATAAATATTAGGTGGAATGACCAAAACCGCTCTCAAACATACATTTTTTGCAAACGTGTTGTTTTTGTACCAATTCCAAAGCCCTGGTGACTATTAGATTAAGGAGTCGGAGTCGAGGAGTCGCAGCAATTTCGGGTACCTGGAGTCGAAGTCAGTGGTTTCATAAACTGAGGAGTCGGAGTCAGATGATTTTTGTACTGACTCCACAGCCCTGGGTTAATAGATGGTGGACCCCACAGCTCTTAGCCCCACTGCGGTTGCACAGGCTGCTCCCCTCTAGTTACACACTTGGCTTATTTCACCAATTTAGCATTCTTCCCTTACACGTTCAGAATAGAGACAAATGTAAATAAATGTTTTAGGCCTCTTTTCCATGGGGGGCTGACCGGCTCGTTTATCGGGCAGTTCAGCCTCCCGGCCACAAGCTCCATTCAGCTACAATTACATGCAGCTCTGTGTCAGCGTTTGGTAACCCTGCATGTGTCACGTTGAATCCATGAGCCGGTCAGGAGCAGATTTCATTGGCTCCTGACTACGTGATCACTGAGAGCCAATATCATTGGCTCTCATTTATTTCAGGGTCAGGGGCCAATGAACTCGCTCCTGACTGGCTCACAGAGCTCTGCTGTCATAGCAACGGCAGAGCAAGTGGGCTTTAGCAACGGGTGAGCGGCATGAACGATGACAGCGGCAATTCTGTGCAGTAACACATCGGTGAGCCAGTTTTTGGTATCAGCAGTCTCTAGTCCTTAAAGAGACTCTGTAACAACAAAAACCTCCCCTGGGGGGTACTCACCTCGGGTGGGGGAAGCCTCCGGATCCTAATGAGGCTTCCCACGCCGTCCTCTGTCCCACGGGGGTCTCGCCGCAGCCCTCCGAACAGCCGGCGACTGTGCCGACTGTCAGTTCAATATTTACCTTTGCTGGCTCCAGCGGGGGCGCTGTGGCGACTTTCGGCACGGAAATAGACGGAAATACCCGATCTCCGTCGGGTCCGCTCTACTGCGCAGGTGCCGGAAACTTGCGCCTGCGCAGTAGAGCAGACCCGACGGCGATCGGGTATTTCCGCCTACTTCGGCGCCGACAGCCATCAGAGCGCCTGCGCAGGAGCCAGGAAGGTAAATATTACATCACGGCTGTACGGAGGGTTACAGCGAGACCCCCGAGGGACGCAGGACGGCGTGGGAAGCCTCATTAGGATCCTGAGGCTTCCCCCACCCGAGGTGAGTACCCCCCAGGGGCCGTTTTGTCGTTACAGTTCCTCTTTAAGCGGCCAGAGACTGCTGGTACGCAAGAGGTTACACAAAACACACTGACTATATTTATGATAATATATACATGTAAGGCACCTTTACAACCTTATTATCTGGCAGAAGAAGAGTTAAACTAACAGATATTTATAAACTAGCAGTAGGAGCTGTTTCCCCATCCTAATTTACATCTCTCAAAATAAGGAAATAGTGTTTGTTTGATCAGCTACTTCTGGTGTTACAGTGATAATCACCAACTAGGTGCTGAGAGGCATCAACTTGGTCCACCCCTTCACTCCATGTTCAACAGCTTGAGTTCCATTAATAAAAACAATATACACACACCACAGACGAAAGCAGCACTTCAAAGCTGAAGATGCCTGGAAGGTGAATGGTGAAATGTGTTCACTCGTATAACCTTTTTTTATACTATATATCTAGCTGCCTTCCTTCCCTGATGCATCAAATGCTTTTAAACAGAGTCGTAATCCCCTCTGTAATTATTGCTGCTCTCTTATGCTAATTAGCACTTGATTCATTAAAACTCAGCAAAGGAAAATGTATGTGTGATGCTGAATGATAATTACAAGCAATACCTAAGCCACATACAAGTTTAAAGCATTTTAGCTCTGCACATTCATCTACAGGCTGGGATGTCAGAGACGTGTGCATCACCAAGGCAGGTGGGCCAGCCTGTGATATACTTGATAATTCAAGGGGTGATGGCTAGATCCTATAACAAGCTCAAATCCAGGGACATGCTAGTATGCTACAGATCAAATGTGCAAAGGATAATAGTGTCCCACCTCAGTGACATTGATGTGCTTAAAGTGATCCTAAACTGAACAAAAGAAAAAGAGACTTTCACTTACCTGGAGCTTACATCAGCCCCCTGCAGCCGTCCTGTGCCTGCGGCGTGCCAAACCAATCCTCTGGTCCCCCGCCACGGCTAAGTTTCATTTCTGCAGACTAATCAGTCGGTGGGCCACTGCGCCTGTGCGGTCCTGTCTGCGCGTGTCCTCGTTCGCGCTCCCTCGGTGAGAGCATCCTATGCAGACGCAGTATGAAGTTCTCTCTTACTGCGCCTGCACAGGACGCTCTCGCCAACGTGAGCGTGTGTGAGGATGCGCACAGCCAAGGCCACACAGGCGCAGTAGCCTATTGCAGTTGTGTCAGCAAGAGGGAATACTAAACTTAGTCAGCAACATGAAGTTATGACAACATTGTGTTATTGTGTTTTACAGAGGCCACCTTATATTTTCTCCATGACAGGTTTGCTTTAAGGTTCACAGTACTGTTTATATATTCTTACAGAATTAGCCCTGGATTATTATTTTCTTAGGAAGAAAAAAAAAATGACAGCACGTTCTACTTAATCCAGAGTACTCAGAGTACTCAACTTGCTTATATGGGCGTGACTAGAACGCCACAATGTGAGTACACCCTATGTGGGAAGTTGTGAGATTAGTTAACGAGCAGCTCTGTGTACAACATACGCAGTGGCTGTCCAGATTTTATTAAACATAAGATGCTGCTATGGTTATGGGTATCTATATGCAAATGCAATAGCACAGACATTCACTGGGCCATATGCAATTCATTTTTTCACCTGAGTTTTCTTCTAGGTGATATTTTTAAATTTGACAATAAAATGCCTTTTAAGCCATCGGCAAGCAAAAAAATACTCAAAATAATTTTGATAGTACTTTGTCAATTACTTTTTAGTACTTTTTTAGTTGAAAATTGCTGGAAAGTTATTTTAAATAGAAGATGAAAAATCATCTCCCAGGAGAAAACTCAGGTGAAAAAGTGAATTGCATATGGCCCGCTATCTTTTCAGCAATGCTCACTAAATACTAATATGACCCAGGCAAGGGATATTAGCATGTGCCACCAAACCCTTCTTTAAAAATACAGTTGAAGTTTGCAATAACGTGTTGTCCAGCACTTAAGGCACTTTTAAATGTCTAACTTCGAAATGTTTTACCATTGCTTAGGGTCGGGACTGACTAATGGTGCCCATTAATGGTACAATTTGTAACTGAAAAATTGAATTTTCGATCAGATTATTCAGATCATATTGTACGAAAACAGAGAAGCTAGTGGGCCCATTCGATCCTGAATGCCCACATTGGCAACTATTTCCTTAAAGTGAATCTGTCGTGAAAATAAACTAATGAGATAAACGAATGATATATCAGTGGTGCATACTATATTCCCCACAAGGTAACAACAAGACAGAAGCTGTCACTTTCATGCCTAGAAATTAACTCTTTCAGGCAGCAAAATAAAACAGCCTGGTTATTAATATGTTTTGTACGGTACATACACATATTTATCTCATGTCACATGTCGCCTCGGGTACACTTTAAAGAGCTAGTTGTCAACGTGGCAGATGTTTTTTATGAATTCGATGCAAGTGGTTTTGATATCAGGAGTTGTTTGTATTTTTTAATGCTGCGGATCAATTAAAAGCAAACTTTTCTTATAATCTGAATGATCTCATCAAAAACACAATCATTTGCCAAAAGTCACTCGTTTAATGAGCACTTTTGCTGTGGAGATTTTAGCAACACGTTTAGACAGTATGCAGTACACAAGCACAGAAGAAAGTGCAAACAGCACCGCCTGACTTTCCAGTTATGTGTTGTGCAGCTACACATTCCCAAAAAAAACACTGCTGCATGCGTTTCAGTTCACAGCGCAGTGCTGTGCCATTTCAATATTACTGCTTGGAGCCATTGCTGCAACAGAGAGCAGTGTTGCTGTAAAACTGCATATACGAACATCCAGTGGCGTAGCTAAGGAGCTTAGGGCCCTAGTGCAAGTTTTATATTGGGGCCCCCCAAGTACTTAACAGTTAATATGGCACACCAAAACCTGCCAAGGACAACTGCAGTATCAGTGCAAGAAAGGGATGGGGGATAGCTGGTTAATGATCACTACTATTCAAAGCATCTATAGAAGTGATTATTACTAGCACAGGACCAATAAAGAGCTAATACTGTGGTTAAGGGTGGGCCCCTTAGGGCCCCCGTGCAGTCACAGCCTTTGCATCCCCTATTGCTACACCACTGTGAACATCTATGGTGCATAGTGTGCGCAAGCCTTATCTTTGCTATGAGTGATCCTTTCACGGTTTCCCTTGCTCTTTAGCTTTTTAGTATTTGTCCCCATAACTGCTGCTAATAACATATTCACTAGCTGAACACCATTGTACAACTAGCATCATTGCATTTTGACAGAGGTTAGGATTAGAGATACCACTTTACCCAAATGAAATGCATTTTCCAAGAGCTTAGGCAAGGAGAAGTAATAAAGTGGCATCACACACAGGCGTTTTGACGAGCAGGGAGCAGTGGGCAGAGATGGCCGTTCTTAGCAGCCGGTGAATTCCCAGGGAAATGCAACACCAAGCTCTTGAAGGTGGTATTTGCGCTATACAAATAGTGACTTCCCATGCTCAGCTGAACACCAGACATACTTTGTCCCCTCATAATCCAGGCAGTGATTTGGAAAGGCGCCAGAGTATTTATTGCCATGGTACCTGCACTTGCAAACCCAGAAGCAAGTATGGCTCCCAGGGGCTTCATTTCTGCTTTCTGTTCATCTAATTGAATTCACATCTCACTCTCTGTAACACTGCCGGCAAAGCACCTGGTACAACTTGTATGCCTTATCAAATGAAAGCTGTAACACTGTTTTAAGATCACAAATGCTTTGTTTCAAATAGGAGTACAAAGAAAATGTACTGTAGAGTCGAATCATTACAATGGAATTTACCTCATTCAAAAGATGAGATTTGTTTCCAAAGATGGAGATGACTTGTAACATTCTGTTACAACAGAGCAGTCAGACCTTGGGGTTATCTGTTACTCTGGAACCATCCAGACTCATTCTAGTACTACCAGTATTACTAAACATTCAGAAAGGTTTGGAACATGGCAAAGACAGCTAAAGTTGCAGACTCATTAAGGTGTCTAGGATGGGGTTTGTTTTTATTTTTTTCTTAATTCAGACTGTCTCGGATTGTTACGGCACTCTACTCACTGCTGGCCTGGTTTAATTTCAAATAAGGTCAGTCTCTTAATTTTTTGGGCCACTCAGTGTACAGCTTCATGTGCACTTAAAGAGACTCCGTAACAAAAATTGCATCCTGTTTTTTATCATCCTACAAGTTCCAAAAGCTATTCTAATGTGTTCTGGCTTACTGCAGCACTTTGTACTATCACAGTCTCTGTAATAAATCAACTTATCTCTCTCTTTTTTAGACTTGTCAGGCCTGTGTCTGGAAGGCTGCCAAGTTCTTCAGTGTTGTAGTTCTGCTATGAACTCCCCCTTCCAGGCCCCTCTATGCACACTGCCTGTGTGTTATTTAGATTAGAGCAGCTTCTCTCTTCTCTCTTATCTTTTACAAGCTGGATAAATTGTCCTCTGAGCTGGCTGGGCTTTCACATAGTGAGGAATTACAGACAAGGGCAAAGCTGTTTGCAGGAAGAAAAGAGCAGCCTGAAACTTCAGTGCATGAGAGATGCAGGGGGAAAGAAACACACAAATGATCTCTTGAGATTCAAAAGGAAGGCTGTATACAGCCTGCTTGTGTATGGATGTATTTACTATGTGTGGACATACTGTACATCAACCTACTTCCTGTTTTGGTGGCCATTTTGTTTGTTTATAAACAAACTTTTTAAAACTGTTTTTAACCACTTTTAATGCGGCGGGGAGCGGCGAAATTGTGACAAAGGGTAATAGGAGATGTCCCCTAACGCACTGGTATGTTTACTTTTGTGTGATTTTAACAATACAGATTCTCTTTAAGCTAGTGGCACCACTCAATTCTCCTCACTCCCTCTGCCCATGCCTCCCCTCTCTCTGGCCTGGCTGCCAGCATCCTCTGCTGGGAGCATGTAACAGCCTATGCAGACAGTGCCTAGGAGCAGAATTATGTTACTAGGGGTCTCAAAAACTGAGGATTCATTTATTGTCAGGTCAAAATGTCTGTATGAATTTCCAGTCTCTGTCAAAGTTGCATATTTAGCACATTTTTAGTAAATCACTGGTTAGAACTTCTGTGAGAAGTTAATGCTAACTTTTCTACTCATCTTAGCATTAAATATGACTAATGTGTGTCCCCCATTTTTTTAGTGTTGGCGAACCAGAGACAAATGGTTAGGTTAAGTGTAATTTTGCCTTTTTAAAACAGAAGGTGTTTGCGACAATTCAGCTTTAAGTGAGCAACTGTGGTTTCCCATGATGCATCACTCCTGAATACGATATATCTCTTTATGCCCCTGAAAGCAAGGCTGCACATCTAGAACTGCTAGTGTATAATTACATTTAGCATTGCATCTTAATAGAGCATTTTGGTCTCTCTTAGCCCTTTATACTTTCCTAGTGGTTCTACGTCACCATAAGCTATCTGCGAATTACTTACATTGTAAAGTTTCATTTTACTTACAGTTCAAAATCCGTGAAAAGGCAAGTAGCATGGGAAAGTTTACAATGCCTTTTTCAGAGTACGAGTTTTTACTGTCCATATTCTGGTTGAGAAGACTCTCTACATTTACTGTGTCAGTGACAGGGTCACCAGTAACAAAACCAAAAAAAAAAAAGCTGAAAGCTCTCAAAAAGGTGACAAAGATAGCAAACTTTAATATACTGGCAGATGTTCTAACCAGTGGTCAACAGGGATGCTCTCCAACCTCACTCAGGAGTAATCAAGAGTTATTACACATGACTCAAAAGAGGTTTAATTACACCAGGTGTGCGGCGGGGGATGAAAGGGTTATTTACCCATAAATCAGCGTCCTCCCTGCGCTCCATGCGTCCTATTAGTCGTGTCCAATTCTCGCTGCGGTCACTTCCTCCTTCTGGCTTGAAGGAGGAAGTGACGGCAGCGAGGCTTGGACACAACTAATAAGACGCATGGACCGTTTTGGAGCTCAGGGAGGACACTGATTTATGGGTAAATAACCCTTTCATCCCCCGCCGCACACCTGGTGTAATTAAACCTCATTTGATATATATGATACTTGCCTCAATAAAAAATATTTATTATAAAATTCCTTTGTCAGGTAAATAATTAATAATACTGAAATGTCTCCCAAGCTTTTACTGAGATCAGCTGACCTTACCACACTGCATACCTTCATGCATACTGTTCCATTCACAACATGGATTGAATGGAACAGTATGCATAAAGGTATGCAGTGTGTAAATATTTTTTTATTGAAGCATTAAATGAATGTTCATTGAGGAGAAGTGAGGCAAGTATCATATATGTCTTTAAATCGATGAGGTTTTGAGCAAACCCCATAGCTCTTTCTGCAGCCCACACTATTATTGTTACAAAGCGCCACAGTCATCAATTTAATTTAAACCTCATTTGAACTACGAGTAATCACTTATGATTTCTCGTGGTTGAGGTCGGAGAGCATCCCTTGTGGTCAATAAAAATACAAAAAGACCCAAATGTACACATTTCCAATCAACAGAGACTGGACATTTGCACAGGCAATCAGATTTGGGAACAGGCAATACATCATTTGTGAATCTGATTAGCCGTGTTCATTTCTAGTTACACCAGTGCAAGTTTCCAACTCCAGTCAAATGGAAATACGCATTTTAACTGATGGCTGCTTCCAACCTGATGGCTGCTTCCAACCTTTTCTTAGGCTAGTTTCACACAGACACATTGGGCATGATTTACAAAGCTTTTTCACTTGCTTTCTTCTGTTTTCACCTTATCTATGTTATTTTTTTTTAAGCTCTCAAAGAGCAAAAATATATTATAAATTAAAGGTAAGAAAAGTAATATTAAAATCAAGTTAATCAGGAACAACTTACTTTGAGTGATTATTTTGCTAGTAAATGTGCTGAAAGGTTATTTTTATCAATTAGGTGATAAGTTTTGTGAATAGAGCCCACTATATTGGGTTGGACAATGTAATGGCATAGCAAACACAATGCAATTACATTGTATTGGTACATACTCATCTGCTCGTAAACAATGCAGCAAAATCCCTTCGAATAACACTAGGCATGCCGGTGGTACCAGACAACATGCACGCTTACAGTTGCAGTGAAGCATACTTTGCAAGTACTGCATGCTTTACACCGCACATGTAACGCATTACACAACTTTCTCCCGCTGTTGCCTTGCAATCTTGTTTTTACAGGATGTGCAATGCAGCGCCCCACTGTGAAACTAATTTGTCTTTTAGTCCCGAGTTCAGTTTTTTAAACCCTGAAATACATAGTTAAGGCACAGGAGTTTTAGCAGTATTACAAAATGGTGTATGATCTAGCTGAATTATGGTACCAACAGACAGTCACCAAAATAATGACACTAGCTGTCTAATATCAACAGTAACCATTCTCCTTGAATACATTTGTTCCACCAGCAGTATAAGCAGTAAATCCTTTCATCAGCAAGTCCTTCAAAGCTTTGCTACTAATTACATCAAGTTTTACTAGTTTCTCAGTAACTAATACAGATAGATGGTTACTGAGGAAGGAGTGAAATACAAGCATACTGCTGGCAGTGTTACATAATCCACTTTATTTCGCTACACACTTTGCTTCCTCATAATCTGCAGATGAGGGCATAATGTCCTGCAGCAATCTACAATACAGATATACAGGTGAAACTCGAAAAATTAGAATATCGTGCAAAAGTTCATTTATTTCAGTAATTCAACTTAAAAGGCGAAACGAACATATGAAATGGACTCATTACATGCAAAGCAACATATTTCAGGCCTTTATTTGTTATAATTTTGATGATTATGGTTTACAGCTTTAACCACAAAAACAACATTTCAGAAAATTAGAATATTGTAAAAAGGTTCATTATTCTAGACTCAAAGTGTCATGCTCTAATCAGCTAATTAATCCAAAACACCTGCAAAGGGTTCCCGAGCCTTTAACCCCCTGGCGGTATGATTATTTTCGGATTTTAGGGTCTTTTTAAAATGTTTCAGACTTTAAAATCAGGAAAGAATCATGCTGCCAGAATGCCTGCAGCAGCCCCTGCTCTCACTCACTTCCCTGGGCTCCAGCGCTGCAATTATACCTCCGTCCTCCGGGTGGCGCTGTAACTCTGTGGTGAGATCGATGACGGCGACACCAGATCTCACGAGAGTGATTCAGAGCCTCGAAGGACAGGAAGGAGAATGGCTACCAACGTCTGGATCCTCCAGGAGGTGAGTAAAAACGCCCACTGCGCGCTATACTCTGCATAGAGCTCCCTGCGGCTAGCCTGAGCATAGGTCGGGATTACCCCCAGGATGGTTAAATGGACTCTCAGGCCTGGAACCCACTAGCAGTGTTTTCTAAGCATCAGTGATTTGTAAAGCTCTTGCTAATGTAAGGCTATGTGGGATTTGTTAAAAAAAAAAAAATCACATCCTTCAAGTGGGATCACACCCATAGCATTACATTAGCAAGAGCATAGAAAAGTGCTGCTAGCGGGCCTTAGGGCTGATGCACACCTGAAGAGCTTTTCTGAGCACTTTGTGATTTTAAAAGCGTCTGCTAATGTTATCCTATGTGTGTGTGCACAATGGAGCAATGTGTTTTTGTAGAAATCCCCCATAGCATTGCATTAGCAATAGCTTTTAAAATCTCTAGCATTTAAAAAGCTCTTGTGGTATGCACCAGCCCTCTGGTTCAGTAGGAATCACAATCATGGGAAATTCGGCTGACCTGACAGTTGTGCAGAAAACCATCATTGACACCATCTTTAAAGAGACTCCGTAACAAAAATTGCATCCTGTTTTTTATCATCCTACAAGTTCAAAAAGCTATTCTAATGTGTTCTGGCTTACTGCAGCACTTTATACTATTACTCTCTCTGTAATAAATAAATGTATCTTTCCCCTGTCAGACTTGTCGGCCTGTGGAAGGCTGCCAAGTTCTTCAGTGTTGTGGTTCTGCTATGAACTCCCCCTTCCAGGCCCCTCTATGCACACTGCCTGTGTATTATTTAGGATTAGAGCAGCTTCTCTCTTCTCTCTTATCTTTTACAAGCTGGATAAATCGTTCTCTGAGCTGGCTGGGCTTTCACATACTGAAGAATTACAGACAAGGGCAAAGCTGTTTGCAGGAAGAAACAAGCAGCCTGAAACGTCAGTGCATGAGAACAGGGGGAAAGAAACACACAAATGAGATTCAAAAGGAAGGCTGTATACAGCCTGCTTGTGTATGGATGTATTTTCTATTCGTGGACATACTGTACATCAACCTACTTCCTGTTTTGGTGGCCATTTTGTTTGTTTATAAACAAACTTTTTAAAACTGTTTTTAACCACTTTTAATGCGGCGAGGAGCGGCGAAATTGTGTCAGGGGGTAATAGGAGATGTCCCCTAACGCACTGGTATGTTTACTTTTGTGCGATTTTAACAATACCGATTCTCTTTAAAGGATACCACAACTGAAATGTGACATAATGAGATAAACATGGGTATGTACAGTGCCTAGCACACAGATAACTATGCTGTGTTCCTTTTTTTCCCTTTCTCTGCCTGAAAGAGTTAAATATCAGGTATGTAAGTGGCTGACTCAGTCCTGACTCAGACAGGAAGTGACTACAGTGTGACCCTCACTGATAAGAAATTCCCCTTTTTTACCTCTTTCTTGCTCTCAGAAGCCATTTTCTGCTAGGAAAGTGTTTTATAGTTGGAATTTCTTATCAGCGAGGGTCACACTGTAGTCACTTCCTGTCTGAGTCAGGACTGAGTCAGCCACTTACATACCTGATATTTAACTCTTTCAGGCAGAGAAAGAAAAAAAGGAACACAGCATAGTTATCTGTGTGCTAGGCACTGTACATACACATGTCTATCTCATTATGTCACATTTCAGTTGTGGTATCCTTTAAGGAGGGAAAGCCTCAAAAAGGTAATTGCAAGAGAAGTTGGATGTTCCCAAAGTGCTGTATTAAACCACATGGGGGTTGATTCATGTATCCTCATGCGCTGATCAGATGAAGCACTTGCCCAAGTTTTGTATAGAGGAGTAAAGGTGCCATATCCTTTAACAATTAATATGAAGGTGGTTATACGTGCCTGGAGTGTGGTTCATTCCTGGTATTTAGTTTCCTCAAAACTTCCATTATGGAACAATGCAACCCTACATCATTTTTTCATGATTCCTGACCCTATTATTTGGATCAAAAAAGGAACACATGCAGAAGATATAATTTCAGCTGGGGCACTACTAGATGTTAACTCCCTCAAAAACACCTTCTCATTGCCTAATAACTTTTTTTTTCAGGTATTATATACAGTTGAGGCATGCATTTGCGGCATAGTTTGGACGAGAGCCGGACAGACTGCTTTCCTCTGACATAATCTAACTAAAACACTTTCAGCCATCTACCAAAAAATAATCCTAATCGCTGAACCTCATGCAACTGTCTATAAACAACCCTGGTTTACGCTAATACCTAATCTAGACGATGAGGATTGGGAAGATGCATGGATCAAACCCTTTGAATACCTAATTTCAATGAGAGATAAATGAATACAATTTAAAATTACTCACCAAGCCTACTTAAACCCAAACAAATTAAGCAAGTTTGACCGAACTGGCTCTGGTTCGTGTTGGCGCTGCCTTGGCTGATTTTGAACATATTTTCTGGTCATGTCCAAAAATAGCTGCTGTATGGAAGGAGATTTGAGAAATCATTACATCTATCACGAAGACTCACGTCCCACCTCAGCCACTTCACTGCATTCTGGGAAATGTACACACCCTGGCTCCAACTAGCGCCCTAAAACACTTAACAGGCCTACTCCTATACTATTACAGGAAAGCTATTGTATTCAATTGGAAACGACCTACTTTACCAACTATCCAATACTGTAAACAATTAGTAAATAATTCTCTACATCTATACAAAGCAGCTTATATAGCAAGGGGATGCACATCCAAATTTAAGAAGGTATGTGGCCCATGGACCTCTAACAAAGACACCACATAATTTCTAATGTACTGATGGCCTATGAAAGAGGACTCTTAGTATCTGTTAAAATTGATAATATATATATATATATATATATATATATATATATATATATCTTTCAACTGCAAGCTTAGATCTGCATTTCATAATTTGTGATTGTATTTGGCTCAAATGAATGCAAAAATGAATGGGAATAGATGGGTACCGAATACCCACACACCTTTTTCTGTAAAAATGCAACATTTCACTGCAATTCTATGTGACGTGGTTTTTCTGTCCTTTTTTTTCTTTTTTTTTTCTTTCATTGTTTCTCCTCACCTGCGTGTGCTTCTTTGTGCTAATATGTTACAAGTTTTTGTTTAACTTGAAAATCAATAAAGAGAATTTTCAAAAAAAAATCCTCATGCGCTGGTACAGAGTGAGTTATATCCCCTTCCGAGTGCTAATAAACTAACGTGACTTAATGTCCCTGCTGGACAGCGTAGCCTGCATAACTAAGCAACAGCTCATGCTTACAATAGCCACGCAGTAGTGATGTATCACTACTATGTTAATTAACAATTTATTTTATTGATTACATGTAATATTCTAATTTTCTGAGATTTGGTGGTTTCCATAAGCTGTAAGCCATAATCATCAAAATTGTAACAAATAAAGGGTTGAAAATCTCACTTTGCATGTAATTAGTCTATTTCATATACTGTATTAGTTTCCTCATTTTAAGCTGAATTACTGAAATAAATGAACTTCTGCACAATATTCGAATTTTTTGAGTTTCATCTGTACTTTATGAGCATTACCCCAAATACTCCAATAAAACCCAATAATGGTTTCCAAATGTCAATTTATATTTGGGTGAGTGCAGGGAGCTCAGGTGACATTTGGCTTTGGGCTTATGGCACCAGGCAATAACATGTGGGTTTTCCTCACTTACATGCTGTTGCAGACTCGGAAAGAGCTGCAAGTGAAAATAGATCTCCCCTGGAACTCATTCACATATGAACACTCACTAGTAGGCCGGCATTTTTGCTAAAATGCAAATACACCACTACATACATTTTTTAATAAAAAACACATGTGAATCAATGCAGATGCACTGAACTACAAATGTATAGACTTTCACAGAAAAATGCATGCGTTTTCCACACCTTTTTGCGCTGTTTTTTTTTTTGGGGGGGGGGGGGGGGGAGGAAGGACAAGCACTTAGACAGCCCCCCTCCCCATAAGTGATTCCCCCAATCGTGATCCCTCTATGCAAAGTATGTGCTGTGGAAAGCACTGAAAAGGCAGTTTATTTCTACTTTACCTGTGTTCCAAGCCACTGGGCTCCAGCCACAGCCTCACTCATATCCTTACTCTACACAGGATGATGATATACTCCAGCCTCACTCAGGGTTCTTGTCTTCCCTGGCAAAAGAGTCAGGCAGGAGCACATCGGCAACAGGATAAAGACACAGTGATGGATGAAGGATGTAGAAAGTGAAGTCCGCACGATGTCGATGAAATCACTATGGCTTTATTCAATAGTTACACATACAAGCTAAGAACCAGCACCACATGCTAAGCATGTGGTGCTGGTTCTTAGCTTGTATGTGTAACTATTGAATAAAGCCATAGTGATTTCATCGACATCGTGCGGACTTCACTTTCTACATCCTTGGATCTGAGGTCTTGGCAGCCTGTTTTCTGCACTGTCGATAGACGGAGGTATTGAGCGGAGTTCCACATTTCTGATGGATGAAGGACATGTATGAGGAAGCAGCTGGAGCCCTGCAACCTGGAATGTAAAAAAAAAAAAAAAAAAAAAAAGGGTTCAAGAAGGCAGAAGATACTCTGTTATTCACTCTGCAAGTAAGGACACTAATGGCAATCTTCAAAAGACAACAGCCAAACAGAATAGCACATAACAATAGCATTGCGTTGGACAACAACCCATGCTAGATAACGCTGTGTTACCATGGTGTGAAGCATAGCAGCATTACCCTGAGGGAGGTTTCCTAAACACAACTGATCCACAAAACCTGGATAAGATTTTGTTAATAACTGTCTGATATTTGGATATCCCATACTGTGAATATGTTGTAAAGGCTGCAATTCTTGCCTACTATAACATGATGGAGGTTGGTGAAAGGTCAGTAAAGTTGAATGTCTGTTTATACACATGTACTGAAATCTTCTTGTTTGTTTTTAAAAACAAATGTAGAGTATTCCAGTTTATTATTAACAAAACCTCTTGCTGCATGCATCTTCACTTGCATAATTATGTCACATACCTCTCAGTACCCTGAATAGGATCCCAGATGAAGGTGACAAACACTAACCACTTTCTAGCTTGCATTTAAACAAGAAAAAGAAACACACTGCATGTTTGCTAAATCCATAAAGACCTGCTTATTCTTTTAAGTTAGCCAATAAATGGTATCATCCTGATTCAAAACTTCTTGTCAACATAAATAAGTCATCTCCTTGACTATCTATAGACACATAACGTAACTGGCAATATATTGTTCTGAGGACTTCTTTAATTTAAATATATAGCACACTTTTCACAAATCTGTGACATAATGTTGCAACCCCTAACATCACTGAGTACTTGTGTTGTGTTCAGGGTGCTACACCTTGTTACAAAAACAGTTTACCGGACTGAGCTGGTTGAAATCTATGTCCTGCTTGTGGCTGCGTGGCTCTGACTGGACGTAGATTTCAACAATCGTCGCTGCGCAGTCCTGCCGCTCAGCCCCCTGCTGCAACCCACTCACCCTGCCATCAGTATGACGGCAGAGCCCTGTGAGCCAGTCATGACCGGGTAACTTGTTTTGCGTTGCATTTGCGGACTGCTCCCGCGACCCGCCCCATCGCGCTCCTGTGGCAGGAAGCAATATGTGTGATGCGAAAAAAAAGTGATTGGACAAAGTTACCGGGCGTGCCAGCGGAGCACAGGAGCAGCCTGGGGAGTGGGATGAGGGTGCAACAAGGGAGCCCACAGCCTGAAGAGGGCTGGAGAAAGCCCCAGGGAAGTATAACTGCTTTTATACTCGACATCTAAGGTACATTTTAAGGCTCCCAATGTCACGTGACATGCATTCGGGAGCTATGAAGGATTCCTCCTTAAAGTACCCCTGAATTGTCTTAAGACTGTGAACTAAAGCCCTTAGCGGGCTAGATTACCATTTACTGATTGTGTTGTCACTGCTCGTTGTCATCGGGGTCCCCACACCCTTCGTCCTCATCTTCTTTGACAGGGTCTTCAGTGGAAGGTACTGCTTCCCACAGCCTTGTGCAATTTACAAATACGCAGGCGCAGTTCCGCATTGCTCCAGCACAGTGAAAGCAAAGTTTATGAGCACCTTCTTTCACTGCACAGGCACAGTCCCAAACACGTGCCTGCACAGTTCATTCATTGCTCTGCACCGCTCAGAGGAACTTCTGGGTGGCTGCGGACAAGCAGGTACAAGGTGGATCGAGGACAGGGAAGGGGGGACCCCGACAACAACGAGCAGCGGCAGGATAGTCAGGAAAAGGTAATCAAGCCCATCTGCACCATGGGCTTCATTTTACAGTTTTAAGACAGTTCAGGGGTACATAATGCTCTGATGTCAGGTGCCACATTGGGTAGCTTATGGAGAATTCCTCCTTCAGGTCCAGTTCACATGAGAGCCAGGGTGCAGCCGCAGCTCATTTAGCCGATACCAAATGCTTTTCTGCAAGGTAGCATTTGGCTACCTTCAGCAGCGCTTCCCATAGTTTGGTCGTCATGTTGTGTTTTGACCCCAGCAAGGAATCACAGAACCACCAAACTTAGCCAATCCTGGACGGTGCAGGTAATGCCCAGGACAAGATGCTGGGATCTAAAGCAATGTTCACGCAAAGGACAGGAAACGCTGCTACCGTCATTAGTAATGCAGAGAAACACTGGTACTGTCATTAGAAACAGCTGCTTCCATTCATGAGTGGAAGTGGCTGTTGATCCCTTTAAGCGTTGCTTTCATTGCCTACCAGAGACAACAAGATTAACACCCCCAAGCATCCTTCTGAACTGGCCCTAAGGCTCCCACTGTCACATGACATGCATTCTGGAGCCTATGGAAGAGTCCTTCTTAATGTAAAGTGACATGCATACAAGCCTACAGAGGAATGCTGCCAGGGTGGGGTGTATTATGATACTAGCCACACATAGAGGGGGAATTATTAAACTGTCCATGATTCATGGGGCGGGGAAAGAACTTTATACCAGCCACAATCCACTGGTGGAGGGGAGATTGGCAAATGGCCATACTTGCTAGGGGTTACACCCCCATCTCCCCCAAGATGCATTAAGGTGGCTAAAATGGGGTGGAACTTAGATAGTGGGGGGCCCCTTGAAATTTTCACAGGCGGACCCCAAGGTTTGTAATTATGCCCTGCATGTGATGTCATAATACTGTTCAGAAAGGCTGAACCAGAACGCACATACACATGTATTTATTTTATTGCAACATAAAATATTACCACTACAAGCCAGGAAGTGGGTGAATATTTGCATAGAGAGACAGGTTGTTTGGAAAGTTCCCAGCTATGATGATGCAGCATAGAGAAGTCCCAATGTACTGATGTACTGGCACAGGGTAAGTTGGCAATGGAGCTGTTACTTTCACTTCTAGTGCACTCGTCATAACCAGCCCCGTCTCCCCTTCCCTCCATACACACCACTGACAGAGAGAAAGCTTCGCTGTACTTACGATCCGAGGACCTCCCTGAATTCAAAGATCTTCTTGATGTCGTCCACTTGTTTCTTCCAGACAGTGCTGTTCTCCCCGTTCTCCCGAGCCATGGTCCTCGCAGCGATAAGTCAGCCTCGGGATGGCAGCCAGAGCACCGGAGTTCAGTTCAGCGCAGCCCTTCCTCTATTCGGCTTGCGAGACTTCCTGCTTCCCACTGGCGCGGATGAGAAGCGGCAGCGCTGTCACATTGAAGATGATCTGAGAGAGGTAGCTGAGTAGCTGCTGTCCCCAGCCAGGCATCAATGCTGCTGTAGACTTGGGATGTGCCGTCTGCCTTCAGCCTTCCCATGCACTGAGAAGAGGAGGAGAGCAGAGCAGGTAACCCTTGCTTGTCACATCACTGAGCTCCCTCCAGTCACACGCCAGAGCAGAGCTGTGTGGGGTGGGTGGTGCTGCCAGTGGCGGGCTGGGCTCCCCCTACTCCAGCTGCTTGTGATGAGGATGACACAGGCTCAGTGAGCTGTGCTGTTATTATTAGGGGGATAGCAGCACACGGCAGAGGTGCTCAGCCGCTGACAGACCCAACTCAGTCATGACTTGGAGATAATAATTCGCATTGCACCAAAATTCCGAGCACGTCAAGGAGACTCCTTTCCTGTGGGCTGGACCTGTCGGTTGGCGGATCCCAGATCTCACTGCATAAAAAAGCCAAGCAGCGAGGAGCCCACCGGAGACGATGGGATAGGGAGGCAGTGGTGCAGCCCTGGAAGCTGCATGAGCAACCTGCTCATTTCATAGTGCAGGATAGGCAAAGCACCACAGAGCCTGGGGGTATGCATGGCTGATAGGCTTCCATACAGCAGGCTGGGACCACACTTGTCAGAATTGCATGCTTTTTTTCCCACACACCAAAACTGCATTACAACTGACATTGCAAATCGCAAGTACGATTTGCAATTCTAATTTTCATTGGATGCTAGCAACACAAGAAGAATAATGGAGCATGCAGGACTCACAATTGCATCGGAATCACATGTATGTAGCTTATGTTGCAATGGTTCACACTTGAGGAAGGGGTCACGACCTGCAGTGTTTTGCTAAATACCAAAAATGCATGCAGAAACGCATGTGATCATAGTGTATGGTGCTGCTGCATTCTCAGGCACAGGTCACACTTGTCTTTCAGTTTTCTGCACATCATGTGCATTTGTATGCAGAAAAACGCACTTTTCGCAGCAGCTAATGTAATTTTAGTAGGCATCTGCGATTCCGCATAGCGTTAAAAAAAGATACAACCTGCACTACTTTCCTGCACAATGCAGGATCATCAATGGCTACTGTAAAAAATACCGCATGGGTTAAAATGCACCACAAAACGTGCAAATGTGCGGCAATACGCTTAAGGGAATCGTCTCTGATTCCTGCCGATGCAAGTGTGATCCCTCCCTCAGTGGGATTTTTGTATGCATGAAAAAAAAAATGTACTTCTTGGAACATAATCTCCCATGTGCGTTTTCCCATTGACAATCATTAGCTACAGCTGAATAGCACATGCATTTAAACACATACAAACACACATACTATGAGAAAATTGTATGCAAAACAACATTGTATGCAGAACAACACGCATTTACTGCACTGACATGTTTGGTCCCTGCCGTAAACAGGCACATTTATCCTCACTTTGGACTGGTTCACACTGCAAGAGCTTATTAACTCAACCTCCCCCCCCCCTCCCCTCCCCAACAGTATGATTATTTCTGGTTTTAGGGTCTTTTTAAAAGTTTCAGATCCTAAAATAGGGCTAAAATCATGCTGCCAAAGTCTCTGCAGCAGCCCCTACTCTGACTCACCTCCCTGGGCTTCAGCGCTGCAATTTTTCTTTCCTCCATCCTCCAGGTGGTGCTGTAACATATTGGTGAGATTAATGACAGCGATCTCACCAGAGTGATTCAGAGCCTCGGAGGACAGGAAGTAGAACAGCTACCCACGTCTGGATCCCCCAGGAGGTGGGTAAAAGCTCCCACTGCGTTCAATACTCTGCATAGAGCTCCTGGCAGTTAACCTCCCTGGCGGTAGCTTGGGCTAAGTGCTAGTGATTTGAAAAGCTCTTGTTAATGCAATGCTATGGGGGATTTTTGCAAAATCACATCGCTCCAGTGAGAGCACACATAGGATAACATTAGCAGAAGCTTTTAAAATCGCTGGCACTTAGAAAAAGCTCTCTTAGGGCTGGAACCTACAAGGACGTTTTTGTGAGCATTTAGGGAGCGCTTGAACATGCCAGCGTTTTCCCAAAACGCTCAGCTAATGTTAATGACAGGGCTGTGGAGTCGGTACAAAAATCTTCCGACTCCGACTCCTCAGTTTCTAAAACCATGACTCCGGGTACCCAAAATTGCTCAGACTCCGACTCCTCGACTCCGACTCCTTAGTCTAATACTTAACAGGGCTGTGGATTTTCTACAAAAATCATGCGACTCCGACTCCTCAGTTTCTGAAACCACGACTCTGACTCCGGGTGCCCAAAATTGCCCCGACTCCGACTCCTCGACTCCAACTCCGACTCCACAGCCCTGGTTAATGAATGGGGCAACTTCCACAGGAGCGTTTGCAATTTGGAAAATCGCAAGCGCAGGGCATTTAGCATTTTGTAAGCGTTTGCGCTTCAATGTAAAGTATATAATTGCTGGCGTAATCGCTCATCAAAACCTGCATGGAGCGATTTTGCTAGCGTTTTAAAGTTACTGCACACTGTAACAAAATTAAAATTAATTGAAAGGACCAATCAGACTTTAAAACGATAATTGATACACTTTTTAAAAACGCTCCCTAAAACGCTCATAAAATCACTTACAAACTGCTCATACAAAACGCTTGCGATTGCGTTTTGCAGGGGGTTCCAGGCCTTAGTGTGAACCTGCCCTTAATCTGCTTACAGTTTCCCACTTGCAAATATGCATTTGCAATTTTTTAATCTATCCTCTGCCCTAGTAAAGTTTGGTCAGTATATAGTTATGCTATTGTTTTTAATAGCTGTGGAAGGTTGTCCTTTGCTAAAGCTATTAAAGAAGGGATTCAAATGAAAGAAAAAGGCACATCTCTTTGAGGCCCCCTGTACACTGCAAATCTGATTTGCGATTCTGATTTCCCTGGATGCTATCAAAAGAAAAACGCAGAAAACACGCAGCATGCAGTACCGATTAAAATCGGAATCGCATGTAGTGTGCAAGAGGCCACAGATATCATTTTCAGGTCCAAGAGCTTAGAAGCAGTCTCAGTGGCTGCTGTGGGACCCAGATTCTCCCTAACCTGTTCAATGCAATTTTCATAAATTGTCTTCTGTTGTGGTAGGAAGTAATTGTATTGGTGGTTATGATTGGGGTGAATGTACAGCTGTACTGCATTCATCAGGGTTAAATGTGTTCATTGCCCTTCATTCATGGGGAAATCAAGTTACTTTGTGGGACCATGGCCCATGTTAAACATTTGCCATGGGGCTTCCCGATTTGTGCAGTGTTGGATTACCTCCTAAACCATAACCTAGGAAAGTGCCTAGGGCCTTGCTATGTTCCAGGTGCCTACCTGGTTCCTTTTCTTACCCAATTTAAAAAAGAAGTCCACTGGCAAGCAGAAATTCAAATTCCAAAGCTATTAACATGTTTCCATTTGTCCTTAATCAATCTCTTTAGCCACTTCTGGTCCACCTTTGAATGCTTTGTTAGATGAAGAGGCAAAAAAAATCATTCTTATTCAAATACCAAAATGTAACTTGTGTTATTGATTTATAATAGTTTCTAGTTTAGGATGTACAAGTGAACTTCTGATGGGGTTGTACAACTATTCTGTCACACCTTTCTAATTGAAGATGTCTCTTCATTTTTATACCGGTTATCACCACAAGGGGTCAGTGTGCCTTAGCAGTCAGAAAACAGCAATATTCTGCCACATCCTCCTCCATCAGTTTATAGTTGACTGTCAATTTAATTTACATTACATATTGCACAATTATTTCATGTGATTCAGTTTAGGCATTAGGAATAATTGCCTGACAAACTACACCTGTATGATTTATTTCTTTATTTTTGTTTTCATTTGTGTGAAAATTATATTTTATGACAAAAAAATAAACAGAAAAAAAAGCTTATGTAATAAATTGGTCTTTACAATTCTACGTTTTAGTCCTTTCAGCGTTGAAATCTGAACTAAAGCCATGATGCAAGGAATCTAGCTACTAGGTATAAATGGAGGGTGACAGATGTGCATCTTAATCAGAATATCCATAAATGTTTTGCAATACATGATCTTTCAGCACCATGGATAGTGATGTTTTTTTAGGAACATGGATAGGGATGGTCAATGAGATGCAAATATTTATGTTAATTTGACGCAGAGTTATGCACATGGTTCTCTGCTTTTATCGCAATCATTTACCACTGTGTATCACTCAATGTGAGTTATGATCTCAGCACTAGCTGCAAACTGCTGGATTCAGTACAAAGCTTATGGAGCTATGCTTCTATCTGCTTGATTAGATGAACAGCCACTCTCAATCAATATTCAAGTGATAAAACGATCAACAGGGACTTTCTTTTCTGTAGCTTTTCAATTCATTTTTGGTAAATTCTGTGTTTTTATTGACTAATGTTTAATCTATTGAAAATATCTGATACTGTATGATGGCAACTCAGTCAGCACTAATTTAATAAAATGTATAAAATGAACCTCCCCTAGAGGCATTATCACAGTATATGACCCAAAGAGCCTGAATTTTACATTGGAGAGGGGATCAAGAGGGGCTCTGATTAGAACATTGCATGAGGATGGAAGGCATTATACTCAAGCCAGCTTGGTTTAGCCAGGTTTCAGAGAGCACATAGACTGCATAAGGTATTGTGAAATTTGTGCTGGAAAAGACTTGTACTTGGTATTAAAGACTGTCTCTCCGGATGTTCTTCCAACCCTACCTATTACATGATGCAAAAGCACATATTTATTTTTGCCAAAATGTTCATTTTTATTGCTGGCTAAGAGTCCTTTATTTTCCAGAATGCAGCAGTGGGGGACTTCCTGTTGCCTCAACATAGCCTAGACATAAAAGCAGGTGTTTCCTGACAATCAACTTTTGAAGCAAAAAAGAAAAGGAAATACTTTTTTAAACTGTGGTATTTGTTTCTTTTTGTACTGTAATGTAACTATAAAGTCTAAAAAGGCATCCAGGTATAACTTTGTAAGTGGTTTGGCAATAACTCCTGGGTCAGGAGAGGCAGCTTCTCCTGGATATGAGGTTGAAGGTCCAACTATTACAATTTCTATCCTTTTGATAGATGAAGTGCTGAACTTGAAGTACCTCAAAATCAGAATCAATTTTATTTGCCAAGCACTACTGGGTTGTGCCTGGAATTGTTCTTGACACAGTAAAAACAAGTTAACAATAACAGCCGCCGGGGAGCAGCAGCAACGGCCACAGCGCAAAGTAGGAGGAGGACTGCAACAGATTCATAATAATAGCAGCCTTGATACATAGCAATACAAACAGGTTAACACTAACATCCTCCTGGTGGCAGCAGTAATAGCCGCGGCCTAGGAAGGAAGATAAGGGAGAATGAACAATGAAGGTGGGTGGGCATAAAGAGAGCTTAAAGATGATCTGTAAGAAAAGAAACTGCTCCTGGGGGGTACTTACCTCGGGAGGAGAAGCCTATGGATCCTAATGAGGTTTCATCCATTCTATTCACCCTCCGGCATCCAGGCTGGCAGCCCCCCAAACACCACGTGTGGCAATATTTACAATCTGCGCTCCTGCGCAGCCACAGTATCAGCTTTCTGATTGGGCTCAAGCGGAAATAGCCAAACCTGATCAGGTACACTGTACTGCACCTGTGCAGTAGAACGGACCCGATCTGGCTTGCTATTTCCACCTGAGCTGATCAGAAAGCTGATACTGTGCAGGAGGGCAGATTGTAAATATTGTTGTGCGCTACTGTACTTACACACAGCTAGTCGGCGCTTGTAGGGGGATTTCCAGGGCAGTTAGGACTGGACCCCCGAGGCTAAAGAGGTCGAGAAGCCTCATTAGGATCCTAAAGGCTTCCCTCTACCAAGGTAAGTACCCCATAGGGGCTCTTTTTTCTTACAGATCCACTTTACGAGAATGACAGTGGTGGGGAAAAAGTGTTCCTATGCCTAGTGGTCTTGGTGGAGATGGCCTGGAGTCTCTGACCTTATGGGATCCGTCTGAAGTAACAGAAGCCTGCTCATATGTTTGGCCTAAGGTACCAGGAAGTACTGTCAACTGTAAACAGATAACTCCCAGCCTTCCATTTGGGCATGCAATGCAGGGCCGGGCCGAGGCAGAGGCTGGAGAGGCTCCAGCCTCAGGGCGCAGTGTAGGAGGGGGCACACAATTCACTCAGTTGTCATTCCCAATTGTGTTTGAAGCAGAAAGAAATAGGAAAAGGGGATACATGGCAGTGACTGCAAGTCAGATAACTAGAGATTAAGGTATTGGGGAGGTTGGGGGCCCTGGGGCACCTCTTAGTCTAGTAGCAATCAGTGTGTGACGGCTGGGGGGGAGGGATGGAGGGGCACACTTTGGTGTCTCAGCCTTGGGTACTGAAGAACCTTGTCCCAGCACTGATGCAATGCACTTTACAGGTTAAAGGAGTATTAAAAATACATAAAGCAATAGTGAAATAGTTGTTATAATTACACATCCAATGTATTTTAGTGTCTGTAGTCACAATCCAAATACATTTTATAGAGTAAAATTTGAAATGTTCCTGACATTTCCCATTGTTACTGTTCCTGTATGAAACTGTTTGTGATGTCATTTCCTCCCTCAATTTTTCTCTCCCCTCCGGGACTCTTTTCTGCCCTCTTCTCCGCGTTATCAGACACACCTACTGAGAGCTGTAATAGGAGAGCAGGACGCCTAAGTAACAGTCATGTGTCATAAGTATGAGTACAAGTAGTAGACTATCTACTTTTATAGGTGTGCTCCTACTTCATACACCGAGCAGTGTACATGTAACTGTTATAGATGTTTCAAATATACTTCACTCCACCCTTACTAAGGTGAGTTTTTCTGTCAGTCCTTGCTGGGTACAAGCAGGCTTGAAAGGTTTAGGCAACAAACACAGTATATTACGGAAACCAACATCCTCCAATGGTAGACAGGTGCATTTTAATTGAATGCTGGGTGTGTATTTTATCCCACTAGTGGGTCTTGCACTCTCAATCTGTTTTTAAGTAGCGCTGTTCCTTTCCTCGCCATGTACAGTATATTTGTAAGCCACAAATGCTGCACTCTCCTGGCTTGCAGGCTCTTCCTGCATGTTAATTTTTTTTTCTTTTTTTACAAAATAAAGGAAAAAGGAGTGTGTTATAAGGAGAAGAAGAGATAAGCAAAAGAAAGAAAAAGGACCTCTTACCCTGTCAATGTGAATTTTTTTATTCTTAGTTGAAGCCACGCCCCTTTTTTCTTATATACAGTGGGTTGGAAAAGTATTCGGCCCCCTTGATATTTTCCGCATTTTGTCATATTACTGCCACAAACATGAATCAATTTTATTGGAATTCCACATGAAAGACAAATACAAAGTGTTGTACACATGAGAAGTGGAACGAAAATCATACATGATTCCAAACAGTTTTTACAAATAAATAACTGCAAAGTGGTGTGTGCATAATTATTCGGCCCCCTTTGATCTGAGTGCAGTCAGTTGCCCATAGACAGTGCCTGATGAGTGCTAATGAATAAATATAGTGCCCCTGTGTGTAATCTAATGTCAGTACAAATACAGCTGCTCTGTGAGGGCCTCAGAGGTTGTTTAAGAGAATATTGGGAGCAACAACACCGTGAAGTCCAAAGAACACACAAGACAGGTCAGGGATCAAGTTACTGAGAAATTTAAAGCAGGCTTAGGCTACAAAAAGATTTCCAAAGCCTTGAACATCCCACGGAGCACTGTTCAAGCGATCATTCAGAAATGGAAGGAGTATGGCACAACTGTAAACCTACCAAGACAAGGCCATCCACCTAAACTCACAGGCCGAACAAGGAGAGCGCTGATCAGAAATGTAGTCAAGAGGCCCATGGTGACTCTGGACGAGCTGCAGAGATCTGCAGCTCAGGTGGGAGACTCTGTCCATAGGACAACTATTAGTCATGCACTGTACAAAGTTGGCCTTTATGGAAGAGTGGCAAGAAGAAAGGCATTGTTAACAGAAAGCATAAGAAGTCTCGTTTGCAGTTTGCCACAAGCCATTTGGGGGACACAGCAAACATGTGGAAGAAGGTGCTCTGGTCAGATGAGACCAAAATGGAACTTTTTGGCCAAATGCAAAACGCTATGTGTGGCGGAAAACTAACACCGCACATCACTCTGAACACACCATCCCCACTGTCAAATATGGTGGTGGCAGCATCATGCTCGGGGGGTGCATCTCTTCAGCAGGGACAGGGAAGCTGGTCAGAGTTGATGGGAAGATGGATGGAGTCAAATACAGGGCAAACTTGGAAGAAAACCTCTTGGAGACTGCAAAAGACTTGAGACTGGGGCGGAGGTTCACCTTCCAGCAGGACAATGACCCTAAACATAAAGCCAGGGCAACAATGGAATGGTTTAAAACAAAACATATCCATGTGTTAGAATGGCCCAGTCAAAGTCCAGATCTAAATCCAATCGAGAATCTGTGGCAAGATCTGAAAACTGCTGTTCACAAACGCTGTCCATGTAATCTGACTGAGCTGGAGCTGTTTTGCAAAGAAGAATGGGCAAGGATTTCAGCCTCTAGATGTGCTAAGCTGGTAGAGACATACCCTAAAAGACTGGCAGCTGTAATTGCAGCAAAAGACGGTTCTACAAAGTATTGACTCGGGGGGCCGAATAATTACGCACACCCCACTTTGCAGTTATTTATTTGTAAAAAAATGTTTGGAATGATGTATGGTTTTCGATCCACTTCTCACATGTACACCACTTTGTATTGGTCTTTCACGTGGAATTCCAATAAAATTGATGCATGTTTGTGACAGTAATGTGACAAGATGTGGAAAACTTAAAGGGGGCCGAATACTTTTGCAACCCACTGTAGATTTCCACATTTACTCAGGCGAAGCAGGTGCTTTCAGCACCGGGCACTGAAACCAGGTGCCACATAAGAACAAAGTTATGCTGCGCAGGGTCCATATGTGCAATACAGTGCAATTCTGCTGAAATTCTGTTTGCAATTTTTGTTCATGGAGCGGTTCTTGTTCCCTGAACGAGAATTGCAAATGCCTTCCAGCGAAGTACCTCTATGCCAAATTGCAGACTGCCAGTCCCACTGGTTCCTGAGATAGGGTATATTGAAGCTGTCCTTTGAACCGGTGGGGCTGCAGTTTGGCACAGAGGTAGTTTGGGGGCCCCCTCCCTACCTTCAAAATTTGGAGTGTGTAGTAGGATTTATGAGTGCCGAGATATCAGCGTTGAAATAACAACATTATACAAATCAGGAAGTACCTGCATGTGATGTCATTACCCTCAAGGCTGTGCATCAAAGGTTGAATTTTAATTAGGCCTTGGTCACTGAGTGGGAGGGATTTCACCTTTTCAGCTGCTTTCCTATTGGGTGCAGGACTTTTTCCCCTCTAAGAACTGGGCTTTCTTTGACAAACTTGCCATCAGCATCACACTGGTGGTGAGTTCACTTCCACCCTACAGGCCCTTTTTAAGGCTTTTTTCCCTCAGTATACCTCAGGAAAATTCCCAGCTTCCCTCTTTCTAAACCCTCACCTCCTCAGTACACTGTCTAAATGACGGGACAGCAATGTACACTTAAACTTCCACAGCTTTCAGAAAGTACCTTGGGCAGCCCATATTTATCCCCTCCAACATTGACATCTACTAAAACCGGAATGTATGAATCTTTATTAAAAATATTAAAAGCAAGTTTTTCATTCAATTTATAACATCTCCAGCTGCCTCACATTCATTTCCTCCTGGATAGCCGCCAGGTTCCTGAAGCTTAATTTTGCCAAGACCAGCCCCCTCTCCGATCCTTCAACGACCTGCACCTGGTCACACCGCGCATATTTCACTCCCATGCACAATTGCAGGACTTCACTAGGGCTGTCCCCACTCTCTGGAACTCGCTTCCACCAGCCATCAGACTCAGACCCACCTTAATACCTTCAAACGAGCCCTCAAGACCTTTTCACGCTAGCGTACCCCCCTATATCAGCACCATAATACATTTTGCTGGGCACCCTCTCAACAGACGCACCTATTGTCTCTAGCCCCACCCTTAAGATTGTAAGCCTCTGACAGAGCCCTCCTCCCTAGTGTTTCCAGCTTGATTATGCAATCTTGCTGTATGTGACCCCTGTTGTGAACTAGAACAGTCTTTATTTTGACCAAAGACACTGAACTACTGTTATCAAATCATTTGCATGATCTTCTTTTTGTTGTGAGATACTTGTATGTTAACCCATTTATTGTGAAGCGCTGTTTGCATTTTATAAATACAATAAATAATAATAATAAATAATAATCAGTAAAAACAAGCTTGTAACAAAGAAATACTCCATCCTCCTGCTGGCGGCACCCGCTTCTGACTGAGAGATGCATAGTAGTGCTGCAGTGGAGCGATCATAGCAGCATGCAGCGCTGGCTGTGATGGCAGACGGGTAGATGCAGCATATTCTGTGCCAGAACCGCATCTCCCAGGCTGTCATTACAACTGGCCCTATGCATGGCTCATAGAGCATCCCTAAAAATGAGACTGGAAAATACCCATAATGCTTGTTAACAGCCTCTTCCTTTCTCACCAGCAATGGCAAGACTAAGAGCCAGGGGAACCAGGTAGAGTATACAGGTTGCACACTGTTTTATAAATCATTACATTAGCAGAGTCATATATTAAATGATTTTTAAACAAATGCATGTTGCATAGTTAAAACTTATTATTGGAGTTTATTCCTACTTTAAATCGACACTTTTCTAAGATTTCCCTACTCTCATATTCTGTTTGGGCATCAAGTGGCATTATAGTAGAACAGAAAAGTGCCAAATATTGGAATAAAAGGGGGGGGGGTGAAGAAGCCTTCAAGGGAATTTACATTCCCTTATAAAATGCCATACCCATAAAGCACTGTTACAAAGTTTTTTCACAATTTAATGATATTCAAATTCCCATCTCATTGCACAGAGCAGTCATTTTAATTTCTTAATTTTAATTTCTTTGCACTAATTGGTTGGCAGCAGACTGTTAATCACCCGTGTGGCCATTTCTGCTATGAACGCTTTGGAATCGCTTTACTTTATACTTTATGCACAAAAAAGGTAAACAATATGAAATAATGTTTCCATTAACCAGTTATTCTTTGTAGTGTGTAGTGATGAACTGAAAGTACTTTTTTTCATCAACACAAATCTTTAAACCTGGATTTTTCTGTAGGCACAACAGACATATGCCTATAAGTGGTTGATTCTGGAAAGGCAGTTGATTTTGCTAGTCCTTGACCCACTCCAGTTCTTGCTACCTCTAGTTGTGTAGGGATTGCTTTACTTGCTCAAGTTTTTTGGTATTCAATGCATTAGCTATTGTTTCCTCAATCCCCATGCCACATGCCCATTACCTGCAAACTGCTCTAGGTTATATGACCAGTGCATAACAGAGCAAAACACATAGGATAAGTAAACGGCAAAAGAGGAGTTAACCAAGGCATCATTGCTTCCTCAGTGCCAATGCCACATATCCATTGCCTGCATCAAGCTCCAGCTCATATGACCAGTGGCAGTTCATAGCGATGCATGCATAACAGAGTGAAACATGTGGGATAGGTAAGTTGCAGAAGAGGAGTATATTAAGGTACCATGAGCCTTAGCTGTTGCGTCCTCAATGCCTTTGCTTCATGTTTATTGCCTCCATCCTGCTCAAGGTCATATGACCAGTGGCAGTTCATAGCAACTGATGCATCACAGAGAAAAACACATAGAATAGGAAAACTGCAGAAGTGGAGTAAACCAAGGCACTATACATCAAAGTCACTGGAGAGGAATTTTCACATTTTGCATGCAGATTGTCCTGGTTGGTTTTTAAGGCAGGGAACATACCTGACTGTTTTCGTACGCGTTTTCTGCACAGAAAAACTGAGAACTCATGTTAATCAATGGGCTAGTACACACTTAATATTTTGTATGTGCGCAGAAAAAAAACTGGCATTCTGCATCATGACTCTGCACATTTTGTCCGTTTTTTGTATCAATTACATCAGCTGCTATGAAAAAACGCGCGTTTTCCTGCATAGAGAAACACTTGGTGTGCAGAAAAAGTATGCAGAAAAACGCGCGCGGAAAACTGAAAGTCAAGTGTGTTCCCTGCATGAAGCCCATATGTAGTCATAAAACACTGCCACAGTGCTAAAATTTGCATTGCAAATGTAGCTTCATTTGGCGTGTAACAATCATTCAAGACATGTAAACCAGCGGCTGATTCATCAAGGTCACATTTAGCAGAAATGCATAACAGAGTGAAACAAGTGAGATAGAATAGGTAAACTGCAAAAGTGGAGTAAACCAAGGCACTGTAAGCCAATTACAGCATTCCAAACACAAGCATTCCATGCACAACTTGGAGGGAAATAGCAGCTACTATTTTAATATGGTGGTTGTTATGGCTACATGTGTTATATAGGCCATTATGGCTGAACTTGTTATATAGGTTTCACAATGGTTACATTTTGTATGGGGAACATAACAGCTTCACTTGTTACAGGAGGGACATTATGTAATAGCTTGTTATATGCTGGCTATTGTGGCTGCCCATGTTAGTGGAGGAACATTATGGAAACGCTTGTTACATGAAGGCATGATGTCTGAACATGTTATATATAGATATAATGGGTTACACATATAATGGTTTTTTATTGCACTGTAAACCCTTGTATAATCCATCTATTTTTGTAATAAATTCCCTTATCAGCAAAATTGAGGTGTGACTTAGGGTGTAACCTCTGTTGATAGGCAGTTTTGTATTGTCAGGACTTTAGTCTGACTGTTGGCTCCAGAGATGTAAATCTAGCTCTGCTAAGGATTGGATGGGATTACTGGAGGTTTTATGGGATATGAATAGCCCCAGTTTAATTTTTTGCACCAAGGACTGCATTGACTTTCCTTAGACTTCTGATTAGTATTCTAATTTAATATGGTAACAGTGCAGGAAACCACAGCAATGAGTCAGAATTCATATTTCTCTTACTGTATGAGACTGCAGTAATTGTACATATAATGAATTGCTATGGGTTTACCACACTTTCAATATTCTGATGTCTTTCTGTTATGTCTTGGTGAATAATTCAAATCTGTATTTGCTCAGAAACATTACTGAGTTTTCTTTTTATGCATACTGAATTTCACATGCAGCAAAATCTCACTTTAAGGTATCACTTAGTACTAGACACATTGCAACAATGTGTCTCCAGATGGTAGTGATCTAATTTAGTAATATAGATGATAGAGCGCTATACATCAAAGTCACTGGAGAGGAATTTTCACATTTTGCATGCAGATTGCCCTGGTTGGTTCTTGAAGCCCATATGTAGTCATAAAAAATTGCCACAGTGCTGACATTTGAATTGCAAATGTAGCTTCATTTGGCGTGTAACAATCATTCAAGACATGTAGACCAGCAGCTGATTCATCAAAGTCACATTTAGCAGAAATAGTCACAGTTATATGGATTACCATGCAAATGTTCTCACCTGCTGCTGTTTAGAGCAACGAAACGGAAGAAGGAAGACAGTTATAAATGAGTAAACAAACACATTATAAAAGATACTACATTAGTCTTGATAAATCACCCCTTCTGGCTGCAATCAGCATGCTCTTCAACACTTTTACAGACAATATATCTATAGATCAGTGGCATTTACATGGACTGGACAAGTGAACCTTCTGTATCTTAAACTTCACACAGTACCTCTGACGCTAAGGCCGCATTCTGTGGAGACCAAACAAAGCCGCAGTTTCTGCACTTCCTGATAATGAAGAAAGTCTGCATTTATTACTATATCCATGCAATTACACACCTAAAAACACATCAGCCTGTCCACTGAAGCAGTGGGCAGAGGGTATAGCCATACTGCACTAAACCACATCCACCTAACTGTAAATCAATCATTGATCCATTGCAGAGAATTGTGTATGGATGCGTAGGGCTTCATAGGGTGTGGCCAAGTACCCTAACCACCCAGCTAACTAAAAGCCAGCTTCTGTTCTGTTTGTGGAAAGACAACGGGGGAAATCGAGAGCCCACTATAGTGTAGTATGTAATGGGCTGTATTGGTACGGAATATCCTATAGGAAAATAATACTCGAAGTGTAGGTTACCACTGAGGCAACCGGTGTAGAGGCAGGTGGGGAGATTAGACCTGACCCAACTCGGATAAGAAAATTGCTCTCTGTAGGTATGGAAGTAAGGGGTAACACCCCACCCCCAATGGTGGATAAAAGATTGCAGATATTTGAAAAACAGAGGCGCCAAGAAGAAAAATTCTGATGTGTACCGTATTTTTTCCCATTTTCTCCCTGTGTCCTCCGCTCCCCGACCCCCCCCCCCCCCCACCCCCCCACCACCACCACCACCACCACCACCACATGCAATGCAATTACAAGAACAGCATCTCTCACCTGATCCAAGGGAGCTGGTGGCGATCTGCTGCATCTCCTCTCCCTTTCTCTTCCCTTAGTGTTGGCTTGTGCTGATCTTGTCATTACACGTGACCAGCACTAGGGGAAGAGAGAGGGAGAAGAGATGCAGCTGGTCGCCGTGAGCTCCCTCAGATCAGGTGAGAGATGAGCTGCTTGTAATTACATTGCATGGGGGAGAGTTGAGGGCACAGGGGGCAAACGGGGGACAAAAGTGGGTACAGTGGCAGACACATGGGGATAGAAACAGAGACACAGGGACAGAGGCTGACACATGGGGCAAAAATAGGGACACGGGGACAGTGGTAGACACATGGGGATAGAAACAGAGACACGGGAACAGAGGCTGACACATGGGGGGCAAAAATAGGGACACGGGGACAGAGGCAGACACATGGTGGGCAAAAACAGGGACACAGGAGGACACCTTTACAGAAGTAAAAGGAGTACAAAAGAGGTACACAATAATTGTGGGGGGACATCCACAAGACGCCCCGGCACTATAGATGCACCAGGTTTTTGTCCTCTAAGCCTAGTTGCTTCTTATAGTCTGGAGCGTCTTATATTCCGAAAAAGATGGTATTCCATCTCATGTTTTTGTACCGATTATACCTCACCACAAATAAATAAGATGGATATTTTTATGGAATACAGATCAGAATCTTATAGTGCGGTGTGCTAGCTGGGGCACAGCTGTAGCCACAAATGCAGTCATGCTTTACTACAAAGGAGTACGGACTGCTGTCAGGGCTTTGCAGCCTTGGCATTTAAACCAATACTTGCAGAAATTGTGGTAAAGTTGTGTAGAATGCCTTGGGTTGCCAAGAGAAGTGTGTGTGCTTGAGAAAAGGTTAATGCTGAGGGCTTGTTTACTAAGTCATCTCCAGTGGCGATATCACAAGTGGCCCAAGCAAACCTGGACTACATTGTTTTAAAATTGTATGCTATTATGTAGTAAACTGTCTGGTTGCCATTGGCCAAGTGCCTGAGGGAACCTTTCCTGCCACTTTGGATGTGGAGGCAATGATTGAATTTCAGCCTATCTAAAATATCTTCAGGTTCTGCACATGCCTGCAGAGACAGTTGCTGAACTGATAAGATTGATTCTCAGCCACAGTTACTGGGATCATAGTTACATAGTTATTGGTGTTGAAAAAAGACATACTGTACAGCTATTCAGCTTATTTACAGTTCAGCCAGAAAATAAGGTACAACACTTGCCTGCAACCTCACATATCTCTTTTGATCCAGGAGTAGGCAAAAAAACCCTTACAATGCATGGTCCAATTAGTCTCAAAAGGCAAAAAAATTCCTTCCCAACTCCAAATGGCAATCAGATAAAATCCCTGGATCAACACCAGTGGGAATGACCTAGTAATTATATCCATGGATGTTTTTCAACGTAAGAGAAGCATCTAAGCCCCCTTTAAATGCAGATATAGAAGTTGCCTTAACGACTTCCTGTGGTAATACACTCCACATTTTTATCACACTTACTGTAAAGAACCCTTTAGCTAAATAAATGGCTGAAACTTTTTTCCTCCATGAACAGATCATGTCCCCTAGTCCTTTGCTCAAGCCTAGGGAAAAAGCTCATCTGCCAAGCTTTTATATTGCCCTCTGATTTATTTATACTGTTAATTACATCCCCTCTAAGGCGATTTTTCTCCAGACTAAATAAGCCCAGTTTATCCAACCTTTCCCGGTAAGTGAGACCTTCCATCCCCCTAATCAATTTTTTTGCTCTTCTCTGCACCTGCTCTGAAACTGCAATATATTTCCTGTAATGTGGTGCCCAGAACTGAATTACATATTCCAGATGTGGCCTTAGTAGAGCGTTAAACAGAGGCAGTACTATGCTAGCATCCAGAGTTTTATAAACCTTTTAATGCATCCCCGAATTCCACATGCTTTAGCTGCGGCAGTTTGGGATTGAATACGATTACTTATTGTCGACAAGTTATTTTGCATGGTACTAGACTGTTGGTACAACCAAAATACATTACTTTATATTGTTCAACATTGGGTTTCATCTGCCATTTATGTGCCCATATAGCATCCTATCTATCGACCACAACTTTTTGCTTTCTGTCCATTAGCCAGTTCCCAATACATGCAACCAGGCTCTTCACTATTCCTTGGTTCCTCAACTTTTACACCAAAGTGCAAAAGTGAACTCGAGGTGAGAGTGATATGGAGGCTGCCATATTTATTTCCTTTTAAATAAACAATACCAGTTGCCTGGCAGCCCTGCATATCTATATGGCTGCATTGGTGGCTGACTTACACTAGAAACAAGCATGCAGCTAATCTTGTCAGTTCTGACAATATTGTCAGAAACACTTGATCTACTTCATGCTTGTTCAGGGTCTATGACTTTAAGTATTAGAGGCAGAGGGACAGCTGGGCTGCCAGGCAACTGGTATTGCTTAAAAGGAAACAAAAATGGCAGCCTCTATATCACTCTCACCTGGGATTCATCTTTAAACTTTGACATAAAATAAGAAAAAGAAGGTTAGCAGTTTCTTTGAGGAACTGATTTTTGTTGTTCCAGTATTTGTTTTGTTGTAAAACAGGCCATCTGTTTCAGAACTGTTCAAACAAGATATACTGACTCGGCATCTGATCACATTTACTCTGCTGATAACTATTATAGTGGTAAGACTAAGCTAGTGATACATTAACACATATATCAAAGCTAAAGCAAATAACAAGTGCACAGCAGAAGGCGCGCAGATGGAATGATGTTATGTGAGGATAGCGGCACATCAAACACACATTTACCTAACCTATACACATATATTAAAGGAAATAATGAACAAGAAGTACATTTTATTTATACCCCTATAACCATATCCAAAGTTCTTTTAAACAAACTTTTGGAATTGCATTGTCCCTCAACTGCAAATCCCACTAAGCCCAACCGCTTCAGCCTGGATCTTACCTTAGTGCAGCAAAAGAGTGAAATTGTCATTCTAATATGTTTATGTGATAAACACATACAGTGGTGTGAAAAACTATTTGCCCCCTTCCTGATTTCTTATTCTTTTGCATGTTTGTCACACTTAAATGTTTCTGCTCATCAAAAACCATTGACTATTAATCCAAGATAACATAATTGAACACAAAATGCAGTTTTAAATTATGGTTTTTATTATTTAGTGAGAAAAAAAAACTCCAAATCTACATGGCCCTGTGTGAAAAAGTGATTGCCCCCCTTGTTAAAAAATAACTTAACTGTGGTTTATCACACCTGAGTTCAAGTTCTGTAGTCACCCCCAGGCCTGATTACTGCCACACCTGTTTCAAATAAGAAATCACTTAAATAGGAGCTATCTGACACAGAGAAGTAGACCAAAAGCACCTCAAAAGCTAGACATCATGCCAAGATCCAAAGAAATTCAGGAACAAATGAGAACAAAGTACTGTAATTGAGATCTATCAGTCTGGTAAAGGTTATAAAGCCATTTCTAAAGCTTTGGGACTCCAGCGAACCACAGTGAGAGCCATTATCCACAAATGGCAAAAACATGGAACAGTGATGAACCTTCCCAGGAGTGATTGGCCGACCAAAATTACCCCAAGAGCGCAAAGAAAACTCATCTGAGAGGCCACAAAAGACCCCAGGACAACATCTAAAGAACTGCAGGCCTCACTTGCCTCAATTAAGGTCATTGTTCATGACTCCACCATAAGAAAGAGACTGGGCAAAAACGGTCTGCATGGCAGATATCCAAGGCGCAAACCACTTTTAAGCAAAAAGAACATTAAGGCTCGTCTCAATTTTGCTAAAAAAAACATCTCAATGATTGCCAAGACTTGTGGGAAAATACCTTGTGGACCGACGAGACAAAAGTTGAACTTTTTGGAAGGTGCGTGTCCCGTTACATCTGGCGTAGAAGTAACACAGCATTTCAGCAAAAGAACATCATACCAACAGTAAAATATGGTGGTGGTAGTGTGATGGTCTGGGGTTGTTTTGCTGCTTCAGGACCTGGAAGGCTTGCTGTGATAGATGGAACCATGAATTCTACTGTCTACCAAAAAATCCTGAAGGAGAATGTCCAGCCATCTGTTCGTCAACTCAAGCTGAAGCGTTCTTGGGTGCTGCAGCAGGACTGTGACCCAAAACACACCAGCAAATCCACCTCTGAATGGATGAAGAAAAACAAAATGAAGACTTTGGAGTGGCCTAGTCAAAGTCCTGACCTGAATCCTATTGAGATGTTGTGGCATGACCTTAAAAAGGCAGTTCATGCTAGAAAACTTACAAATAAAGCTGAATTACAATAATTCTGCAAAGATGAGTGGGCCAAAATTCCTCCAGAGCGCTGTAAAAGACTCGTTGCAAGTTATCGGAAACGCTTGATTTCAGTTATTGCTGCTAAGGGTGGCCCAACCAGTTATTAGGTTCAGGGGGCAATTTCTTTTTCACACAGGGCCATGTAGGTTTTGAGTTATTTTTCTTACTAAATAATAAAAACCATCATTTAAAACTGCATTTTGTGTTCAATTATGTTATCTTTGACTAATAGTTAACGTTTTTTGATGAGCAGAAACATTTAAGTGTGACAAACATGCAAAAGAATAAGAAATCAGGAAGGGGGCAAATAGTTTTTCACACCACTGTATTTGTACAACAGAAAAGATATACGATGAGAAAAAAAACCTTTCCTGTGTTAGTTTTGCAGGGAAAGCTCAGTCCCATGTAAAAGTCTCAGTATAGGTTTGGTCTGCAGCCACAGTATTAGTTATCTTAGTCATATTTATTAAGCAGCACAACTTGGCCAGACGTAAAAAAGGGAATGGTCTAAGTTAGAGCATATGCTTATCAGAAAAATTAAGTTTTGAGGGAACACTTAAAGATTTCAAATGTTGGGGGATGACAGATATGTTTTGAACGGGGATTCCAGATGAGGAGTAAGGCTCATGATAAACCTTGTATATGGGAAAGCGCAAACAAGGAGGTGGTTCTAGAGGATGACAGAATGAGGTTTTGTGCATAGCAGAGATTGCGGTTGGGGTGGTATCTGGAAACTAGTGAGGAAATAAGGTAGAGAGATTGAGGAGAGCTCTGTAGGTTAGAATTAAGTGTTTGAAATGGATTATTTGGTTAATTGGCAGCCAGTGAAGAGCTTGGCAGAGAGAAACAGCAGAGGAGGAGCGAGAAGTATGAGATTAATGAATTGAGCAGCCAAGTTCAGTACAGATTGGAAGGGAAGTCTAGTAGTTGGTAGCCCATAAGTCGTATATTACATTAGTTCAGGCAAGATATTATAAAAGCATGTACTACTAACATTTTAGTAGTGTCCTGAGTGAGTAAAGGTTGGATATGAGATATATTTTTGAATTGGAGATGACGGGAGCAAGTTAGGGAGCGAATATGACAAGTCAATGAGAAGTGAGGAATTAAATATTACCCCTAAAGAATGTGCTATGGAAATTTACGTTATAGGGATGTTCTTAACATTTATGTTATATCAGGCAGAGACTTGGACAGACTAAAATCAGCGATAGAACAGAGACAGGTGACTAAAGCCTCATATAAAATCAGTGAAAGAACAGATGAGTGACTAAAGGCTTGTGCACATGCTTGACTAAAGTCAGCTGAAGCAACCGATAAACATGACCTCACCCGATGACTCTGCATGTGTATAGTGGTTCGCGACCCTTAACCACCAAGCAATCCGCCCGGTGGATCAACTCACCCCTATCAACCCCTGATGGCATTGTGAACGCTGCATCCTCCACCTGCCACGTGACATCACACATGCAGCGCTCTATAGTCGTCCCCTCACATAGCAAAGTGCGTCATCAGCTACACAGCTTATTCACTTCTGTGCAGCCCAGTGATGTCGCCCAAGGGGGCCACAATCTCCAATGGGCGACATTAATCAACATTGTGTACACACCTTGTGAGATCAAGTGTGTATCATGAGTGTAAGTTGGGGTAGTGGACCACTGAGATAAGGCATAGGAAGAGGATAGCGAGGGAAGTTTGATAGCAACAGAATTATTGATTTCAACAGGAATGTTAAAATTACCCATGATAATGGGAGAAATTTTAAAGGACAAGAACTGGAGGAGCCATGCAGAAAAGTGTTCTAAAATAACATAAGCAGGGCCGTGAGGGCAGTTGATAACTGTGATTTGAAGGTGAGAGGGAGAGTATAGTCAGACAGCATGGACTACGATGGATGGCAGAAAGAGAGAAGGAATAGGAGTAAGAAGTGGCTTAAAGGAGCATCTATTAGAGAGAAGGATGACAACCCCACCACCTTCACCTTTTCTCATTCCTGGAATCAGCATGGTCTATGGCATTGAAGATGCTGGCAAACTCAGTTAATATCCATTGCAGTGTTAGACAGCAGTGGGGCTCCTATCAAGTAGTACAGGGACAGAGGATCATTAGCACTCTTACTAAAGAGACAATGTATGGTGTTTGCTTACTACAGGTGGTTCTTTTCTTATTTGTACCCAGAGATCCACTTTAATTACAGTAAATTACATACAAAAAATAACAAACTACAGCAACTGGAGAACAACAACAAGGCCACAGACCTACACGCCAAACAGTGGATAGCCCTGATCGAAAATTCATTCAGGCAGCACTGGTTCACAAACATCGTAGCCCGCTATGCATATTCGTGAGTCATGAGTTTCTTCAAATGGTAAATGTCTATTCTGTGATTTGTTAGCTAAATGGAATAAATACTTATACAGGCCCCAAATGTTTTTCCATATCTTTTTCTTACTTCATTTACAGTTTTTTTTTTTTTGCTGGTTAAATTAAACAGTAAGAAGAAATTAAAATACAACCTGAAATGAGTCATATTTGCTATGCAGAGTTTCCATCTGCTAATGCTTGATGCCCTTTATCATATAAGGTGTCATAACAAGAGATAATATTGGAAGATATTTGCTAGCTGAAATTCAGCAACTCCTACAACATTCTTTACTGAGATTACTACAGTCAGGCCAATGCTTAGTAAATTTAAATTGAATGTCATATAACATTTCTTATCGATACTGAGGTTTGTGTATAATGCAAAATACAAGGAGTCTGATTAACTAAGCAGCTATTCACACCACTAGTGGTACTAAATGCTCTGCAGCATAGAAGCACCCCTCTTACCACTGCTGCCCCCCCGGGCCGGATTTACCATATGGCACTGTAGGCACGTGTCTACAGGCGCCTGATGATGGAAAGGCAGCTCTCTCCCCTCCCTGAGTGCCTCACTCCCCGTTTCCCTATGCGGAATACCAAGCAGAGCGTAAATAAGCGGTTACTCATCCGGGTCTCGGCATTCCACTGACCACATCTCCCTTCAGTCTGGGGCACCACTAGCTACCTAATAATTCAAGACACCTCTAGCTACTTTATACCAAGCATAGCTCTGACTACCTAATAGTAATGGGCACCTGTAGCTACCTATGACAGGCAAGGGAAGTAAGGGAAAAGTGACACCCTAGACAGCCAGCACACTTGCGGTGCGGTTCAGTGGGGGTTTGTAGGTTCATGAAAGGCGAAGTTTGGGGTGCCAGGACATCGGTGCCTATGGGCTCCTGTGATGTAAATCCAGGCCTGGCCCATTTCCCCTTTACAATTATGCTAATGCTCATGCTCTCAATGAAAGAAATGTGGTAAGAAAATTCTGTCTGACCACATTTTTATGGGATGGATGTGCAATTCCATCCATATATAGTGAACAGGGTGGCTTCACACTGCACACCTGCACAGCAGTAGAGGTGCTAAGAACAATTCATCGGCTGGTGCTGCTGCTGCATATGTGTATGAGCTCATATTCATTCACTATTTTCCCTCAGGATAACACAAGTTCATTGTTAACAAGTGTCTGCTACAAAATTGTTATGATTTCCCCCATTTAAGTCATATCCAGTCATTTGAGGGTTACCAAAAGATATGTGAATTAGTGGTGGTATAATAGTGGCCACGTGCAAATCCACAGCAAGAATTGTTACATAGTTATTTGGGTTGAAAAAAGACATACGTCCATCAAGTTCAACCAGAGAACAAAGTACAACACCAGCCTGCTCTCTCACATATCCAAGTTGATCCAGAGGAAGGCGAAAAAACCCTTACAAGGCATGTAGCCATGGATGCCTGTCAACGCAAGGAAAGCATCTAAGCCCCCTTTAAATGCAGGTATAGAATTTGCCATAAGTACTTCCTGTGGCAATGCATTCCACATCTTAATCACTCTTACTGTAAAGAACCCTTTCCTAAATAAATGGCTAAAACATTTTTCCTCCATGCGCAGATCATGTCCTCTAGTCCTTTGAGAAGGCCTACGGACAAAAAGCTCATCCGCCAAGCTTTTATATTTCCATCTGATGTATTTATACATGTTAATTAGGTCCCCTCTAAGGCGTCTTTCCTCTAGACTAAATAAACCCAGTTTATCTAACCTTTCTTGGTAATTGAGACCTTCCATCCCACGTATCAATTTTGTTGCTCGATCTCTGCACCTGCTCTAAAACTGCAATATCTTTCCTGTAATGTGGTCATTGTTTTTTTGTTTTGTTTTTTCCAGTAAAAATTCAAGGCAGGCAGAGTTTTTTTTTTGTCTTTAAACTTAACTTGTAGGATGGTTTATTTAATTACAATCACACAGCTGCAACACTGTAACATTTTACCACCTCATAGCAGAGAGTGGACAGGAGGGACACGTGCCAACAGGTGACAAGTGCACTTTCTATCAAAACAGGACCTTGGGGCCATCAGACGTCTCTGGGCCACGGGGGAGTACAATACCATGCGGCAGTGCGTAGCACAGATTTTTAATACATTTCATGCTGACTTCTATTAAAAGCCTATTTGCGGTGTGTGGCAGGAATAGATCCCTCTCTGACTGAAACTGATCTACCTTTTGGGCATGTCAGGAGGCCATCTATTAATGTATGGCCACCTTTACTTACCTCTTACACACTATCATTTTTTCATATCTCAGATTAATGCCAGATTATACACTTGATTGAAATGAAGTATTTTTTATACAAATTCATTTCTTAAACAAAGTCAAAGCATTGTGCTGCTTTTACAGGGCCTGTGTGCTGGTCAGTAGGGAAGTTGCTTCATTGCCACACTCCTGTAATTCTCTGTGCAAGAGAGAATTAGGAAGCTGTGGTTTCCATAGTGAACAAAACCAATGTGACAAAGTGAAACAGCATTTCATGTTTGTAAAATGAGACCACGTGTTATTCTAGGAAAAACTAAACAGCTGCATTCAAGGAAATATAAACCAGCTTAATTAAAACTAGGAATTAGACTCGGCAGAACCTTCATTACAAACAAAAACAACTTGGATTGACAGTGTGTTTGAATTCATTTGTCAGCCTATATTAATTTCACCTGCCATAGGTTATGTGATAGGGTTGTTTGGAAAATGTAATTAGAATGTTTTACACTCATTACTGCCTAAGAGGCATGTATGAAGTGTATTACTGTATAATCTCGTAATAGTAAACTCTGATATAGTAAACATTTTACTATAGTAAACTACATGTCCAGGTCGCGGCCAAGCACCATTATAAGTATATGGGAGAAACACCTGGTATAGTAAACTCTGATATAATAAATAACAAATAAACAAAAGTCCTGTTATAGTAGACCTGGTTTTTTTTTTTGGCCCCTGTGGCATTCTGTATCTAGCTACAGTGGGTTGCAAAAGTATTCGGCCCCCTTGAAGTTTTCCACATTTTGTCATATTACTGCCACAAACATGAATCAATTTTATTGGAATTCCACGTGAAAGACCAACACAAAGTGGTGTACACATGAAAAGTGGAACGAAAATCATACATGATTCCAAACATTTTTTACAAATACCGTATATTCCGGCGTATAAGACGACTGGGTGTATAAGACGACCCCCCAACTTTTTCAGTTAAAATATAGAGTTTGTGATATACTCACCGTATAAGACTACCCCTCTTCCAACGTACACCAAATTAAAAAAAAATCATATACTGGTGCTGTACTGTATGTGGTACCCAGTATATAACAGTATATAGTCAATTGACTGGTTGGATTGGTCAACTCTCCCTGTCTCCCTGTTTATCAGAGCAGTATGGAAGAATAGATTGCGCTGTGCCCATAAAATAGGCCTCTTTCACCCTTCTGGCCCACCCTTGTATCCTATTTACCTCCCTCTCTGCCTCTCAGATCCCACACATATGCACCTGCGCTGCTTCACTACAGTCCTCAGCAGCAAGATCTGAGAGACGGTAACAGGATGGGGGTATCACCCGGCATCAATGATACACGGCGTATAAGACGACCCCCAACTTTTCAGAACATCAAATTTCAAGGGTTAAAAAGTAGTCTTATACGCAGGAATATACAGTAAATAACTGCAAAGTGGTGTGTGCATAATTATTCGGCCCCCTTTGATCTGAGTGCAGTCAGTTGCCTATAGACATTGCCTGATGAGTGCTAATGACTAAATAGAGTGCACCTGTGTGTAATCTAATGTCAGTACAAATACAGCTGCTCTGTGAGGGCCTCAGAGGTTGTCTAAGAGAATATTGAGAGCAACAACACCGTTAAGAACAAAGAACAGTCTGTTGCCTCCCAGGTGCTCGGGTTCGGCATGTAGCGGAAAGAATTGACAGATTATTGGGTGGGGCTGGGGAAGACCCAGCTGTCATGGTACACATTGGCACCAATGACAAAGTTAGTGGGAGATGGAAGGTCCTCAAAAATGATTTTTTTAGGTACTTGGAGATAAACTTAAAGCAAGGACCTCCAAGGTGGTGTTCTCTGAAATACTGCCAGTGCCACGTGCTACATCTGAGAGACAGTGGGAGCTTGTGGAGTTAAACAAGTTACTGAGAAATTGGTGTAGGAAGGAAGGGTTTGGGTTCCTGGAGAACTGGGCAGACTTTGCAGTCGGCTACAGGTTCTACAGCAGGGATGGGCTGCACCTTAATGGGGAGGGTGTAGCTGCATTGGGGAAGAAGATGGCTAAATGGTTGGAGGAGATTTTAAACTAGGATCTGGGGGGAGGCGGGAGAATAAAGTCTCAATCTGTAGACAAGATAAGGTAAAAAGACAGTGGGAGCCTAACATTATGGGGGGTGGAGAGGGGGTGGGGACAGTGTAAAGATTAAGGAGGTTGGTAAAACTTCAAGTAGCCCATTACATGTAAACAAAATTGGTAAATGTGATGGTAAAAATATAAAGTGCATGGTAACCAATGCTCAGAGCCTTGCAAATAAAATAGACGAACTAGAGTTCATTCTGAATGACAAAGGCTATGACATTGTGGGAATAACCGAGACATGGATGGATGAAAGCCATGACTGGATAGCTAATGTAAAATGATACAATGTGTTTAGGAGGGATAGAAGAGGGGAAAAAAGGTGGAGGGGTTTGACTCTTTGTTAAGAATTCTTTTACAGCTGTCCTTAACGATGAGATGGAAGAAGATTGCGAAGATGTGGAGTCCGTTTGGGTAAATATTCATGGTGGAAATAAAAGCTGCCAATTGCTTATTGGGGTATGCTACAGACCACCTCATATTAATGAAGCTGCAGAACTGCGATTACTACAGCAGATTGGAAAAGCTGCAAGTAAAAATGAGGTCATAATTATGGGCGACTTCAACTTTCCAGACATTGACTGGGGTACTGAGGCTACCCATTCTGGTAAAAGCAGCAGATTTCTGGCAGCACTACAGGACAATTACTTGACTCAAATGGTAACGGAACCAACTAGGGGGAATGCGTTACTGGATCTGATCATTTCTAATAGACCAGATAATGTATCAAATGTGCAGGTTCAAGAACATTTGGGAAATAGTGATCACAACATGATAACGTTTGATCTGGTGACTGATAGGCCACGGGGCAGCGGGACCACTAAAACTATGAATTTTAGAAAAGCAAAGTTCAATCAAATTAGGCAGGCACTAAGTTTGGTGAACTGGGATAATGTACTACAAGGGGAGGACGCTGAAGGGAAATGGCAAGCTTTTAAACTTATTCTCAATCATTGTTGTAGTATGTATATCCCATATGGAAACAAAATGTCTAGGAATAAAAAAAGGCCTCTATGGATGAATAGAAAGGTTAGGGATAAAATGAAGAGGAAAAGGAATGCCTGTAAGGTCCTAAAACAGGAGGGGACCGAGGCTTCACTAAGCAATTATAAGGAGTGCAATAAAAATTGTAAAAAAGAAATTAGGCTGGCAAAGATCGAAGCTGAAAATCAAATCGCTAGGGATATCAAATCTAACCCAAAAAAGTTTTACAAGTAAATCAACTCTAAAAAAAGAAAGGTTGACTGTATAGGACTCCTAAAGGATGAGGGTGGGAACTCAATGGTGGATGACCAAGGTAAGGCAGAGTTATTAAATGCTTTCTTTGCTTCTGTCTTCACAAAGGAAACAGCACTGTTGCAAATTACAGAGGCAGAAGAGTCTCGATCTACTAACTGTAATATTAAATACTTAACGCAGGAAGAAGTGAAGGCAAGACTAAATAAATTAAAAATAGACAAGGCACCTGGCCCGGATGGCATGCATCCTCGGGTCCTAAGGGAATTAAGTTCAGCTAAACCCCTTTATCTTATCTTTTGTGACTCTCTTGCAACTGGCAGAGTCCCAGTGGATTGGTGTACAGCCCACGTTTTCTCATTATTTAAGAAGGGCAAAAAATCAGATCCAGGAAATTATAGACCTGTAAGCTTAACATCAGTTGTATGCAAACTATTTGAGGGGTTGCTAAGAGATACTATACATGACTTCATAGTAGAAAATAATCTGATTTCTCAGCATCAACATGGGTTTACTAAAGACAGGTCCTGTTTGACTAACATGCTCAGCTTTTATGAGGTAGTGAATGCTAATATGGATATTGGGAATGCTGTAGATGTGATATACTTGGACTTTGCAAAGGCCTTCGACACTGTTCCCCACAGAAGTCTGGTGCAAACGTTGAGGATGCAAGGACTGGGGAAGAGTCTGTGTGCATGGATAGGGAACTGGCTAATGGACAGAAAACAAAGAGTTGTGGTCAATGGATCGTACTCAAAATGGGAGACTGTTAGCAGTGGGGTCCCACAGGGGTCTGTACTGGGTCCAGTGCTCTTCAATTTATTTATTAATTACCTAGTAGATGCAGTAGTGAGCAATGTTGCTATTTTTGCAGATGATACAAAATTGTGCAGAATCATCAACTCTCATGAAGATAGTGTCATATTGCAACAGGATCTGGATAGGATGGCTATATGGGCACATACATGGCAGATGAAATTCAATGTTGACAAATGTAAAGTCATGCATTTTGGTTGTACCAATGGTCTAGCACCATACAAAATAAATGGGATACAGTTGGGGACATCAAACTTGGAGAAGGACTTAGGAGTACTCATCGACAACAAGATAAATAATCGTACTCAATGCCAAGCCGCTGCAGCTAAAGCTAACAAAATTTTGGGATGCATTAAAAGGGAAATAAAAACTTGAGATGCTAGCATAATATTGCCCCTGTTTAACTCTCTAGTATGGCCACATCTGGAATATGGAATTCAGTTCTGGGCACCACATTACAAAAAAGATATTGCAGTTTTAGAGCAGGTGCAGAGACGAGCAACAAAATTGATATGTGGAATGGAAGGTCTCGCTTACCAAGAAAGGTTAGATAAACTGGGTTTATTTAGTCTAGAGAAAAGACGCCTTAGAGGAGATCTAATTAACATGTATAAATACATCAGATGGCAATATAATAGCTTGGCGGATGAGCTTTTTGTCCCTAGGCCTTCTCAAAGGACTAGAGGACATGATCTGCACATGGAGGAAAAACGTTTTAGCCATTTATTTAGGAAAGGGTTCTTTACAGTAAGAGTGATTAAGGTGTGGAATGCATTGCCACAGGAAGTCGTTATGGCAAACTCTATACCTGCATTTAAAGGGGGCTTAGATGCTTTTCTTGCGTTGAAAGACATCCATGGCTACAATTACTAGGTTATGCCTAATGATGTTGATCCAGGGATTTTATCTGATTGCCATCTGGAGTCGGGAAGGAATTTTCCCTTTTTGGGGCTAATTGGACCATGCCTTGTAGGGGTTTTTTCGCCTTCCTCTGGATCAACAGGGATATGTGAGGGAGCAGGCTGGAGTTGTACTTTGTACTGGTTGAACTCGATGGACGTATGTCTTTTTTCAACCGAAATAACTATGTAACTATGTAACACACAAGACAGGTCAGGGATAAAGTTATTGAGAAATTTAAAGCAGGCTTAGGCTACAAAAAGATTTCCAAAGCTTTGGACATCCCACGGAGCACTGTTCAAGCGATCATTCAGAAATGGAAGGAGTATGGCACAACTATACACCTACCAAGACAAGGCCATCCACCTGAACTCACAGACCGAACAAGGAGAGCGCTGATCAGAAATGCAGTCAAGAGGCCCATGGTGACTCTGGACGAGCTGCAGAGATCTACAGCTCAGGTGGGGGAATCTGTCCTAAGGACAACTATTAGTCATGCACTGTACAAAGTTGGCCTTTATGGAAGAGTGGCAAGAAGAAAGGCAATGTTAACAGAAAGCATAAGAAGTCCCGTTTGCCACAAGCCATGTGGGGGACACAGCAACCATGTGGAAGAAGGTGCTCTGGTCAGATGAGACCAAAATGCAAAACACTATGTGTGGCAGAAAACTAACACTGCACATCACTCTGAACACACCATCCCCACTGTCAAATATGGTGGTGGCAGCATCTCTTCAGCAGGGACAGGGAAGCTGGTCAGAGTTGATGGGAAGATGGATGGAGCCAAATACAGGGCAAACTTGAAAGAAAACCTCTTGGAGACTGCAAAAGACTTGAGACTGGGGCGGAGGTTCACCTTCCAGCAGGACAATGACCCTAAACATAAAGCCAGGGCAACAATGGAATGGTTTAAAACTAGAGATGGGACGACGAATCCGGCGAATCCACGAATCCCTCGAATATTGGGAAATATTCGAGATTTGTGGATTCGAATCCCGACGCCATTTTCCACTTTACGAATCCGCCGAATCCCGACGCTGCATCGCCGCGCATCCGCCGCTCGCACTCATCCTCCTCCGACCCGCGCCTCCTCCGACCGCCCCGCGCCTCCTCCGCCCGGCCGCCCGCATACTTTGTATCAACTCACCCGTCCAGTGGAGCGCAGACAGAGCGGCAGACCTCTCGCTGACTTCCTGGTTCCCTCTAGTGACGGCTTTTACAATGACGTCATCAGTAAAAGCCGGTCCGGCCACTAGAGGGAACCGAGAAGTAAGGACGAGGTCTGCCGCTCTGTCTGCGCTCCACTGGACATGTGAGTTGATACTTATGCAGGGGTGAGCGAGGAGGCACGGGGGACGGAGGAGGCCATGGGGGTGATCGGAGGAGGCACGGGGGGGGGGGGGAGCGACACCTACCTACCTACCACTTTACCTACCTACCTGCCACTATACCTACCTAAAGGCCCCCTATACGTACCTACCTACCTACCGGGCACTATACCTACCTACCTACAGGCCCCTATACCTACCTAAAGGCCCCCTATACTACCTACCTACCACTATACCTACCTACCTACAGGCCCCTATACCTACCTAAAGGCCCCCTATATGTACCTACCTACCTAAAGGCCCCTATACCTACCTAAAGGCCTCTATACCTACCTACCTAAAGGCCCCCTATACGTACCTACCTACCTAAAGGCCCCCTATACGTGCCTACCTACCTAAAGGCCCCTATACCTACCTACCTAAAGGCCCCTATACCTACCTACCTACATACCTACCTATACTTAAGGCCTTATACCCTGCTACCTATACTGAAGGTCCCTTTAACTACCTACCTACCTATAGGACACTATACCTACCTACCTACCGGCCACTATACCTACCTACCTACCTACAGGCCACTATACCTACCTAAAGGCCCCCTATACGTACCTACCTACCTACCTACCTAAAGGCCCCTATACCTACCTACCTACCTAAAGGCCCCTATACTTACCTACCTACCTACCTACCTAAAGGCCCCTATACCTACCTACAGGCCTCTATACCTACCTACCTACTTAAAGGCCCCCTATACGTGCCTACCTACCTAAAGGCCCCTATACCTACCTACCTAAAGGCCCCTATACCTACCTACCTACATACCTACCTATACTTAAGGCCCTATACCCTGCTACATATACTGAAGGTCCCTTTAACTACCTACCTACCTACAGGACACTATACCTACCTACCGGCCACTATACTTACCTACCTACCTACAGGCCACTATACCTACCTAAAGGCCCCCTATACGTACCTACCTACCTACCTAAAGGCCCCTATACCTACCTACCTAAAGGCCCCTATACCTACCTACCTACATACCTACCTATACTTAAGGCCCTATACCCTGCTACCTATACTGAAGGTCCCTTTACCTACCTAAAGGCCCCTATACCTACCTACATACCTACCTATACTTAAGGCCTCTATATACCCTGTTACCTATACTGAAGGCCCTATACCCTGCTACCTATACTGAAGGTCCCTTTACCTACCTAAAGGCCCCTATACCTACCTACATACCTACCTATACTTAAGGCCTCTATATACCCTGCTACCTATACTGAAGGCCCATATACCCTGCTACCTATACTGAAGGCCCCTATACCCTGCTACCTATACTGAAGGCCTATATACCCTGCTACCTATACTGAAGGCCCATATACCCTGCTACCTATACTGAAGGCCCATATACCCTGCTACCTATACTGAAGGCCCATATACCCTGCTACCTATACTGAAGGCCCATATACCCTGCTACCTATACTGAAGGCACATATACCTTGCTACCTATACTGAAGGCCTATATACCCTGCTACCTATACTGAAGGCACATATACCCTGCTATCTATACTGAAGGCCCCTATACCCTGCTACCTATACTGAAGGCCCATATACCCTGCTACCTATACTGAAGGCCCATATACCCTGCTACCTATACTGAAGGCACATATACCCTGCTACCTATACTGAAGGCACATATACCCTGCTACCTATACTGAAGGCCTATATACCCTGCTACCTATACTGAAGGCCCATATACCTTTCTACCTATACTGAAGGCCCATATACCTTGCTACCTATACTGAAAGCTACCAATATTGAAGGCACCCATACCTAGCTAGCTATACTGAAGGCACCTTTACCTCGCTACCTATACTGCGGGCAACTATACCACGGATCGCACAATTCGTATGTGCAGGATTCGTTAGATTCGGGATTCGAAAGGTTCGAGATATTCGAGAACCTTTTTAGATTCGGATCCGGATTCGGATTCGAAGAAATTGTGGATTCGTCCCATCCCTATTTAAAACAAAACATATCTATGTGTTAGAATGGCCCAGTCAAAGTCCAGATCTAAATCAAATCGAGAATCTGTGGCAAGATCTGAAAACTGCTGTTCACAAACGCTGTCCATCTAATCTGACTGAGCTGGAGCTGTTTTGCAAAGAAGAATGAGCAAGGATTTCAGTCTCTAGATGTGCAAAGCTGGTAGAGACATACCCTAAAAGACTGGCAGCTGTAATTGCAGCAAAAGGTGGCTCTACAAAGTATTAACTCAGGGGGCCGAATAATTACGCACACCCCACTTTGCAGTTATTTATTTGTAAAAAATGTTTGGAATGTTGTATGATTTTCGATCCACTTTCCACATGTACACCACTTTGTATTGGTCTTTCATGTGGAATTCCAATAAAATTGATGCATATTTGTGGCAGTAATGTGACAAAATGTGGAAAACTTCAAGGGGGCCGAATACTTTTGCAACCCACTGTATATATGGAAAGTAGGCAGACGCATACATTATACATCAGTCGGAGACCCATGAACTGTGGTCAGTGATCACAAAAGGGTCATGTGTATGGGGTTCGGGTAGCAAGAAGGCCTGTGCTATTATTTTTGCAGGGTGCCCTATTAAGTCTAGTTACGCTCCTGGTGTCTTACATAAAAGGTCATACAACTAGACGAGAAACAGCGATATCAGCAACGCAAGGAGAAAGTAGGGAGAGAAAAGGAAACAATCGAGAGCCCCCAATGGTGTATTATTGTAAGTTAATTGATGTAAACGTAAGTGATAGTAAGTTATACTCACAAGGGTAGGTTGCCGAGATCAGGCAACCACTTGTTTCGCAGACAGGGAGATTAGACCTGTAACCCGCTCAGGCTAAGAAGTCACTCTCTGTGAAGAAGAAAGGGTGTCCACACCCATCCACCAGGTGGATAATTGTGTAGCGAAAGTACAGAGGCGCCAGCAGAATAAAAGTAATACCAATTTAAAACCAATTAAAATGTGGGTGGCAATGGTGGACTTGCCTACCCCACAGAAAGCCTAAAAAAAACACTTTGTATGGTATAAAAATATAAAATTTAATTAATTTTACTACTCCAAACAAAAACAAATAGTTTGCAATGCGTTTTACGGGTCCCAAGCCCGCTTCCTCAGGCAAAACACATACAAGCAGGAGCAACTGAAACAGAGAAAACACACAACAAAAGATCCATATAAAATAACCAGAATGACCACAGATAATCAATGACAGTCACAATAATAATCAACAATAAGGGATCAACAAGAAAAAGGATCAATAGCCAATCAGCAATACATAATTGGTCAGTGTGGACCTCCTTCAGTTTACGCCTTCATGAAAACAAATAATTAATAAACAAGCTATACTTATGCACATAGAAGGCAAGATAGAAGGCAAACGTTAGATAATATAATAATAATATAATAAAACAATAATATAATAAAATATATATATATATGTATATATATATATATATATATATATATATATATATATATATATATACTTTTTATTAAGAGTATTTTCCATTAAGAACAGGGGGGGATTTGGGTGGGGGGGATGGGAAAGGGAGGAGAGGAGGGGGGGAAGGGGAGAAGGGCACATACATATATATACATACACACGTGTGCGCGCGCGTGCACATACACCCCCACACATGTGCGTATACGCGTACACACACATATACATATATATACACACATATATATATATATATATATATATATATATATATATATATATATATATATATATATATATATATATATATATACGCATACATTATACATCAGTCGGAGACCCATGAACTGTGGTCAGTGATCACAAAAGGGTCATGTGTATGGGGTTCGGGTACCAAGAAGGCCCGTGCTATTATTTTTGCAGGGTGCCCTATTAAGTCTAGTTACGCTCCTGGTGCCTTATATAAAAGTTCATACCAGAAACAGCGAAATCAGCAACGCAAGGAGAAAGTAGCAGATGATGAAATCTTATGCTCCTGCCAATCAGTGGCCAGGGCTGTGCACTGTTTAATCACATCATAATTATGACTAAAACTAGCTTGCCAACAAAAACAAAAATACATTTGAGAGAGGTCTAAAGAGAGGAAAATGGATGGTTTATTATTGATTATCACTTTTCAGCACATATAGGAACAATCATTATCACTACAGCACCAATGCTTTTCCAAGTGGTATTATGAGTGCCTTACATGTGCATAATAATCACCCCTGTGACCCCCGCCATTGCAGGGGGCCTAGAGGCTTTGTGGGCCCTCCTCCTCCTACTCCCTAAATGCTAGTGCAGATAATTAGCAAAAACCTCTTCCCGATCGCTCACAAAAAACGTCCCTGCCACCTCCTCCCGCTAAGCAGAGTAGCGAGTAGCGGGAGCGTCCCATTTTTTCCTGCTTCAATACGCTGCTTCACAGCAGAACACACTCTACTGCAATTCGCTGGCTCCAAATTGACAGTCCCCTCAACCCACTGTCATGATCATCCTTTGCTTTTACTCCACAGATTTTTTTTTCACTTCCTACTATCTTTCAGATCTCCTACTGTCAACACAAACATATTTTGGATGACTTGAATAATTTGAGCAATCAAAAAAATTGAAAGAAAAAATGTACTGCTTTTTGCACTGGCCTACGGAAATATGTTGCCTGCTTTTAAATGATTGGAAACAAAACAGAAAAAGCAGCCCAGGTAAGGGCAGGTAAGCTTGAGATCTGACACCTTCAAAAATAAATACCTATTGATTTGATTCATACCCTGCCAGGACTAAGATTTTTCTGTCGTGCTAAAGGTTATAGCATAGATTTGTTTTCCTTTGTCATGTCACACCCTCTTGGCATAGCATATGCATATATACTTCTAAATACATTTTGAGGCATTCTTGTAGCCATAGTCAACATGCTATCTTTCAGATCTCCTACTGTCAACACAAACTTATTTTGGATTACTTGAATAATTTGAGCAATCAAAAAATTCTAAAGAAGAAGTGTATTGCTTCGTGCAATGGCCTATGGAAATATGTTACCTGCTTTTAAATGATTGGAAACAAAGCAGACAAAGCAGCCCAGGTAAGGGCAGGTAAGCTTGAGATCTAACACCTTCAAAAATAAATACCTATTGATTTGATTTATACCCTGCCAGGACTAAGATTTTTCTGTCGTGCTATAGGGTAAAGCATAGATTTGTTTTCCTTTGTCATGTCACACCCTCTTGGCATAGCATATGCATATATACTTCTAAATGCATTTTGAGGCATTCTTGGAGCCATAGTCAACATGCTTTCCTCTTATTGTTTAAATCGTCTATCAATCTGTCAAGCCTGCCCTGGGGATGATTAATGTGTTCATTAAAGCTTGCTTTATCCGAACTGAGCAACAGAAAAAAAAATCTGAGTTTGTTTAATATTTCAACAAGCTTATAATGCACTTAATTAACATTAGCCCTGTTAACTTCAGCAGTGTTTGGCAGAAATCTATTACAATTTCTGTAACCTAACATAACACTTGTTACTTTCATTTATTGCTACATTCCAAGGTTGACAATCACCTTATTTATGTCATATTAAATTTGGCATTTTTTAAATGAAGTGATTGCAAGCAAGGGGTCAGCTGAGTGAGGTTAAAGCCAAAATATTTTCCTACTTCTGTGTAGATACACAGAAGTAGAGTTGGCTTTCACTTAATGTTAAATTAGTAATCTGGGGATTTTTTCAAAAAGTAGTGGATGGATGCAGCAGCACACCAACTGCCCATGACATTTCCTTCATCATGTTCCAGGAGTTAAGTGGGAAGGCACAAATGCAATGCATATGTAGCCATGGCCTAGCTGCAGTTTAAAGTGAACCTTAAGTCAGAAAAAAAAAATGAGTTTTACTCACCTGGGGCTTCTACCAGCCCCTTGCAGCAGTCCTGTGCCCTCACAGCCACTCACTAATCCTCTGGTCCCCCGCTGCCAGCTAGTTTCGTTTTTGCCGACAGGCCCAACAGGACTGGCCACGCGTAGCTTTTCCACATTCCCGACTGTAATTAGCGCTATTGCGGGCCGCAACGCGTACAAAAATATGCATTGCCGCATTACGAACGCATAGATATGCGGCAACGCGTATTTTTGTACGCGTTGTGGCCTGCAATAGCGCTAATTACAGTCGGGAATGCGTAAAAAGCTACACGTGGCCAGTCCTGACGGGCCTATCGGCAAAAACGAAACTGGCTGGCAGCGGAGGACCAGAGGATTAGTGAGTGGCTGTGAGGGCACAGGACTGCTGCAGGGGGCTGGTAGAAGCCCCAGGTGAGTAAAACTCATTTTTTTTCTGGCTTAAGTGTCCCTTTAAATGTTTTATGCAGTGTTTGAAAGTCGTACCATGTTGTCAGTTACCTTTCAAAGTGTGTACTCTGACTTTTGTTTCAGTGTATTCTTTAATAATGGTGTTTGGGAGCTATTGTGTGGATGGCCGGTACACTCTCTGAGCGTCTTTTCCATCACCCATATTAATTTGCACTTAGGGTACTTGGTTAGGATGAACATTTGCACCCTTGTACCCTTGAAATCTGAACACATCAGGTGTATGCCCATATAGGGAGCATTTTCTAACTTGAGACTTTATACCAGGGAACGTTCCCCACAATGTAGATACATGCCTGGTTGTTCCGGAGTGGGGAGATGCATGCACTCTATTATAATAGGTTAATCTCTAATTCCCTAGCCTTCGACAGTCCTTGCTATGCTGCGCAATTACCCACCTAACAGCAGGTGTTTTTTAAAAAAATACAGATCAAGTTTGCAGGAACACTTACGTTTTTTTTTTTTTTCTTTTTTCCAGGCTTCTTCTGCACAGGGTAACCTCAGTAAAGCATGGAAAATATTTTCCTTTAAAAATGTAGGCTTGACCAACACTAATTTTAGTTAAAATTAAGTTAAACTAATCAAACTAAACTTAGAAAAATAAAATGAATGTGCTCATTTCTATCATGTCATGATGACCGTCAGACAGTGGGACAGTCAGCTTCTTTATTTACACAGGTTTGCTTGCACTAACTGCATACTCATATAAACTGTTTAGTGGTTGGAAATTTCCTGGTTATAATCAGAGACCATTACCATGTTTACTGCACTTTTTCTTATGTTCTGCCTGTCTGCAAACCTCCACAAGTTGCATTGCAATATGCATCCTCCCAGTGTACCACACTCCATATTCATTTCACCTGCTCTGCTTTCCTCACCTTACTCAGCTTCTCATGAGCTGTTAGCTCTCCTGAAATCTCTCTCTCCCTCCAGCAGCTCAAAAACCTCACAAACATTTAAATCCCATTCACATTTGCTTACCCTCTCCCTCCTACTATTACTTGCAGCTGGTGATATATCACCCAATCCTGGGCCACAGCCTGCTGCCAGACAAGCATCCCCTGCTGACCTGCTTCATACACTTCACAGCCCTCTGCCCACAAATAACCTCAACACCCATCCTCGCTCCAACCTTATTTCCATCCATCCCACCCACAAACGCATACTACCCCTACCCTGCGGTCTCTGGAATGCCAGATCCGTCCGCAACAAACTTACAGCAGTCCACGACCTCTTCCTCTCCAAATCCCTCACCATCCTCGCTCTCACTGAGACATGGCTCACCCCCTCTGACTCTGCCGCAGGGGCTTCACCTCAGTCACACCCCCAGACCAGACAACAGGACCGGGGGAGGGGTGGGTCTGCTCCTCTCCCCATCCTGCACCTTCCGTATCCTCACCCCACCTACCTCTCTACAATTCACATCATTTGAGGCCCACACCATCCGCCTCTACCACCCCCTCCCTGCCATTGTTGCGGTCTTATACCGCCCTCCGGGCTCCACCCCACAATTTCTCGATGACCTTGCCTCCTGGCTCCCTCACATCCTCTCCTCTGACCTCCCCACCATCATCCTTGGGGATTTCAATATTCCCATCGATGAAGCCCAGAGCTCCGCTGTGACCCGGCTACTCACCATTGCCAACTCACTTGGACTAGTACAACACGCCAACACCCCCACTCACACTGCAGGTCACACTCTCGACCTTTTATTCACTAAATCCACCACCATTGCAGACCTTGACATCGCACCCTTTCCACCCTCAGACCATCACCTTCTCACCTTCAACCTCCTCACGGGCGGCACCTCCAAATTAGCCACCCACCCACCTGGTCGATGGCAGCAAGACCTACGCAAGCTCAACGCTAGCGTCCTTGCTGACCCCCTCCATGCCCTCTCCTCCACTCTCCCCACCCTAACCTGTCCAAATCTTGCTGCAGCTCAGTATCACCAAACTCTCTCATCAGCCCTAGAGAAAGCTGCTCCACCAATATTTCGCCGCAACCGACCCCCTAACCCCCAGCCCTGGCGCACTACCCATACTCGCATCCTCCAGAGGAAAACACGTGCCACTGAACGGAAATGGAGAAAAACTAGACTTAACCAGGATTTCCTACAGTACAAGACCAACCTGCTGCAGTTCCACACTGCCCTTGCTCATGCGAAGCAGGAATACTTTACCAAGCTCATCGGAGCACAACCCCCGGCGTCTTTTTGCCACCTTCAACTCCCTGCTTAAACCCCCCCCCCCCCACCCTCCGTTTCCTCCCTCTCTGCCACAGATTTAGCCACCCACTCCACCAACAAAATTGTCTCCATCCGCCAGGAAATATCCAATCTCCAATCTTCACCTCCCACCCCCTCCCAACCAGCTCCTCCTCCACCCTATCCTCCCCTCACATCCTTCACTCCTACTACCACCGAGGAAGTCAACCACCTACTGCAGACGTCCCATACCACTACTTCCCCCCTTGACCCCATCCCTTCTGATTTACTCCAGTCTCACTTCACGGAATTGGCCCCAGTCCTCACTACCCTGTTCAACCTCTTCCTATCCACAGGCACCTTCCCCTCAGACTTCAAGCAGGCCACTGTACTACCCCTGCTCAAGAAACCCTCACTCGACCCCTCGCTACCCTCCAACTACCGTCCTATCTCCCTCCTCCCCTTTGCCTCAAAAGTCCTTGAGCGTCTGGTTCACAAACGCCTGACCCAGTACCTCAATGCCAACTCACTGCTAGACCCACTCCAATCTGGAGTGGCCTGCCCACTCAACCGAAACTGCTCTCACCAAAGTGGTCAACGACCTTGCCTTAGCTAAAGCTAAATGGTAAATACTCCATTCTCCTCCTCCTTGACCTGTCAGCAGCTTTTGACACAGTAGATCATCCCCTACTCCTCCAGTCCCTCCAGTCCTTGGGCATTCACGATCTCGCCCTGTCCTGGCTTTCATCCTACCTCTCCAACCGCTCCTTCACGACCGCCTTCAATGAGTCCTCTTCCACCCCCAACCACCTCTCGGTGGGAGTCCCCCAAGGTTCGGTCCTTGGCCCCCTACTGTTCACCCTATACACATCCTCCATTGGCAAGGTTATCTCCTCCATGGGTTTTAACTATCATCTGTATGCAGATGGCACCCAGATCTACCTCCACACCCCTGACCTATCCACCACGACCATGGACAAGGTCTCCTCCTGCCTATCAGCCATCTCCTCTTGGATGTCCGCTAGGTTCCTGAAACTAAATCTAGACAAAACGGAATTTATGATCTTCCCACCCCGGCCATCCACGAACCTCCCAGATGTGCATGTCACTGTTAACCACACTACCATTCGCCCTACCTCTCAAGCCCACTGTCTGGGTGTCACCCTGGACTCCGCACTCTCCTTCACTTCCCACATCCAAAACCTCACAAAGTCCTGCAACTTCCACCTTCGTAACATCTGTAAGATTCGCCCTTTCCTGACCTCTGCCACCACCAAACTCCTCATCCATGCCCTCATAATTTCCCGCCTTGACTACTGCAATGCCCTGCTGTCTGGTCTCCCTATGACCCGAACAGCCCCACTGCAGTCCATCATGAATGCGGCAGCCAGAATTATCCACTGCTCCCATCGCTCCACCACGGCAGATCCCTTCCTAGAATCCCTCCACTGGCTTCCTATCCAGTCCAGAATCAGATTCAAGATACTGTGCCTGACCTACAAATCTGTCCACAAAACCTGTCCAACCTACATTTCCGATCTTACTCAGAGGTACACACCTAGCCGCTCACTCCGCTCTTCCAATGAACTTCGTCTAACCACCCCCCGCATCACCCAGTCCCATGCACGCCTCCAGGACTTCTCAAGAGCTGCTCCAACACTATGGAACTCCCTACCTCCACCCATTAGGGCAGCCCCCTCCTTCAACATCTTCAAGAAAGCCCTCAAAACTCACCTTTTCACTCTGGCCTACTACCCCTCACAAGTGCTCTAAACCTACAGCTGAACTCTGGTCCCCTACCATTCGTGTCCTTACCTCTCCCTCTAGATTGTAAGCCTTTGGGCAGGGTCCTCCTCCTTTTGTGTCCTACCTGATCTTGCACCTCCATTACTGTGAACCCATGCTATGCATCTGAGTGAACCTAACTTGCCTAATCTCCATGCTCCATCCAGTGACTGACTAAGCATTACCTGGTACTCATACTATGGTGTGTGATCTGGTTTTCTTGTATTCCTGTATTGTCATATTGCTGTATGTCACCCCTAAATATTGTCTGTAACCTAAATTAATGTTCAGCGCTGCGTAATATGTTGGTGCTTTATAAATACAATAAATAAATAAATAAATAAAGGATAGGAGAGGCAGTGTGTTGGAGTGGATGGACAGGTTAAGACCAGAGGAGGGTGGCGATAGCAGAACTGAGAGGTGGATAAATGAGAATAAGGCAAAGTGACTGTGAAAAGGCTTCTGCGGTATAGGGAAGATGATAAAACTTACTCTAAAAGAGTGTGGGTGAGTGGCAGATGTGTTGAGGGAGAGTGTTCCAGAGGAGGGGAGAGGATTGAGCGAAGTCTTGTAAGCGGGAGTGAGAAGAGGTGAACAGGGAAGAAGACAGAAGGATATTGTTAGTAGAGCGGAGATTGCGTGTAGGATGGTATCTGGAAATAAGTTGATTTAGATAGGAAGGATTTTAAATTGTATCCTTTGTGTAACTGGCAGCCAGTGAAAGGACTGACAGAGGGGGATTGGGCTGGAGATGCGGTAGGAGAGGTGAATGAGTCGTGCAGCAGAGTTCATGATGGACTGTAACTGGGCTAAACAATTGGCGGGGAGGCCGCAGAGTAGAGTTGCTATAGTCTAGTCGTGAAATAATCAGGACATGCATCAGAGGTTTGGTAGTGTTCTGTGTTAGAAAAGGGCGGATGCGGGAGATGTTTTTTTTAGGTGGAGGCAGCAAGAGGAGGATAGTTTGTTAATGTGTGTTTTGAATGAGAGACTGGAGACTGGAGTCTAAAATTACACCTAGACAGCGAGCCCGGGGGACAGGTGTTATGGAAGTGCCATCAACAGAAATAGTGATAGCTAAAATGGGCAGTTGTTGGATAGTCACTGGGGTGAGTCATTGATAGATAGGTAGGTGAGGGTCAGGAAAAACAATATGAGGGTGGGAGATCAATCCTTTTTTTTTTTAAATCAAATTTTATTGAGGTGTTTGAAAAAAGAACATACAGACCATCAAATTGCGACAGTATACATAAGGAGATACATACAATGATAGTCCTATATAAAGACAGCCTGAGAAAGCAAGCATATCCTCATTTTTAGGTAGGGAGGGGGAGGGAGGAACAAGTAGGACAGGGGGGGGGAAGGTAAAGGGGAGTGGGAAAGAGGAGGGGGAGGGTTAGGGGGGGAGGAGGGGGAAGGGACCAACGGTATCACTTACAAAGTAAGATTAATTTCCACATTATAACACCTTATAACAGAGATGATATTAGTGTAGCAACCAGTTACCTAACCCATATTGGCGTAGTGTAGGTATGGGAGGGCGGCTACTGCTAAAAAGTAATCACTACTACTCTCAAAGCTATATGGGGGAAGAGTAACTATAGAACCATTACTTACTAATGATATCAATGATTTAAAGAAAACACACACACCGGCCATACGTATTGCCATGAAAAGTCTTTTGACCATTATTACCTAAAAGGAGTTGTTGGGAGAGATGTTGGAGAGAGATGTTGGGAGAGGGATGGAGAGAACCACAGTTAAGGGGTAGCTAAGGGTCCTATGATTGGATATAGAGAAGAGCCTGGTCGAAGACTCTGATGGCTACTATTTGGAGGTTCTAATTTTTAAGGAACCTGTTGAAGGCAGCAGAGTCCCTGAACTCCGTCCACACCGCCCACCTGGAGGTGAAATTATGGGGGTTGGACTGGGCTGTCTGAGTGAGTTCGTCCATTCTCATGATATGATTAACATAAGAGATGAGTTCGGGCATCTCAGGGGGGTCCCTTTGGAGCCATTTTCTTGCAATTAACCCTCTGGCTTCTATCAAGATAAATCTGAATCTGAACATTGATTTCTTAGCTCTGGATATAGAGCCCGGTAAAATGTAGAGGAGAGCGACCTCAGGGGAGGAGGACATTGGGCTCAGGTATAAAATATTATGAAGATCAAAGACCTTGTCCCAGAATCCCCTTAGTTTTTCACACGCCCACCAGATATGAAAGAAGTCCCCTATTTCAGAGTCACATCTCCAACAGTTCCCAGAGGCATTGGGTTGAAACTTGGATAGTCTAAGTTGGTCTCTGATCAATCCTTTTTTTAAGACATAAAACCGTAGGTAGCAGGAAATATGAAGGAAAAATAGGAGAGTGTTGGGCACAGGCAACTGGGATTATATGCATGAACTGGAAGGTGTCTAATGATGATAAAACAGGAAGGAAGTGTGTATATCATATCAGGAACAACTGTAACCATATAGAATGTTCAATAGCAGCCCCCTGTGGTCAACTCCAAACAAAGCTGCCAACACATTCATCTAGTGTACTGTCCACTCAAAGTACTGTATATTCACTCAGTTTACTTTTTATTACATGGATTTCATAAAATTATTCAATCAAGATGTTGTCATTAGTGGGCACCTTAACATGGTGTGTTGACATCAGGATGACAGCCCTCCTATTATAGTTTGAACAATGGCAGCTTTGATTAAGGTAATGATAATAAAAAACAATCATCTTTTCCAAATTAGGCCACTATGTTAGGTAAATCAGCCAATGACATTTATTTTATTATCTAATTTCTTAACACTTACATTTTTATGCCAGTTTAATGTAATATGATAAATTCTCAACAAGGGCTATGTAGTATTATTATAATAATTACTCCTATGGGTATTACTGCAACGCAAGTATCATATCATTACAGTAATTTACACTGTAGTAGCAATTAAGCTGGCAGTACTGTATCCCATCAAGAATTGAATTATACTTATTGTTTTGTTCTTAAATTTGTACAGGGACCAAAATAGGGATGATTTATTGATATAGTTTGATTAACGTGCGCATATTCTGAGCTCATGGACTTATTAGAATGAAGCACTGCTTTTCCCACCATGGAATCATTAGTGCAAGGGTAGATGGGAGAAATGTACATTCATGCTGTCACCAAGGCTACTGATGTAACTGTGCTGTGCTCACTAGGTTATCAGAAACCATTAATCCCATGACTACTAAATTACTTCATCATCACCTATTCTATCTCTAGCTATTAATTGCAAAGTACTGGTAATAGTTGCTGTAGAAGAGCGATCAATTATGTTGGCACAGATTGAAGAGCTCTAGCCCACTAAAGGATTAGGAAAATATATTTCTCTAAGGGTACTTTCGAAAATAAGGACAAATATAATTGGTCCCATATGATGATCAGCAAAGCAATACACACAAACTTGATATTGCAACAAATTTAGTTTCACACCGGAAACTAATTAGTTTAAATACGAAGTTTCACACCCACTTCAGAATCCTGCCAGAACCTCAGTTCAGTTTGTCTGCCCTGACCGAGTCACGCAAAAATGGTGCTGGAAATTTGGGCGCACCAGGTGCCACCATAGACTGTAGTGGGTATTACGGCTATAGAGGTGCTCGGCCAGTAATTTGGGCGTCGTCAAGAGACGGAACACAAATTACGATAAAAACTGCTTAATTCAGCCACGTCTTACCCCACAGTCCACAGCAGCTTGGAGGGGGAATAGTACTTAACGCTGCTGGGACTTTTACAGGAGCAGGGAGAGCAGTTTTTCGGCTTCGCCCTCCACTCATATTTCTCGGCCCCTTAAATCCATGTACACGTCCGTATCACTGTGTTCTGTGCTGCCTGCTCTGAATAGCCTCTGTTCTGATCCATCCTCCTGGCTAATGTTACTTGCTTGATTCTGACTCTGATGTGTGTGTGTGTGTGTATTTTGTATACTTACTTAGCTAGGATTGCTCTTTCTTATGTGGGTTGCACTGTGATTTGCCATTGCTCATTAGCATATATTTGCGCTGATTGACAATAAACATTTTATTTATTTACATTAATGGTTTCCATCTTGGTCTTTCCTGCAATTTGTGGTATATCCTTCTGCTGCTCAGCACAGCATCAACACCTCCCCCCCCCTCCTGACCCCTAACCTTAAACCACCCTACACACCTAACCGTAAACCCCACTTCCTGACACCTAGCCTTAACCCCCCCACACACACATCTAACTTTAAAAAAAAACCTTCCTGACACCGAACCTTAAACCACCCTCCACGCCTAACTTTAAAACCCCCCTTCCTGAACCCAAACTTAAACCACCCCCCCCCCCCATGGCTGACCTTAAAATCCCCCTTCCTGATACCTAACCTTAAAATCTCCAATTACTGAAGCCTAACCTTATGCGCCCCATCCATAACCCCCTGCCCCCCCCCCCCAATAACTTGAATTTCAAAAATTATACATTTAAAAGACAATACATTTCAAAAATGAAAAATGTCAATAAGCAAAAAATTTTAGCTGGTCGCTATTTATCGGGCGCCCACATTTTTGCTTTTGGTGCCTAATAGCCGATATCTGTATTCATGCCAATAGCAGTGCCTAAATTGTCCATTAGCTGCATGCGCCCAAATTTCCTGCTTCTATGATGCCTCTTTCTTTTCCTGGACCACTTATCCACATACAGCTCCATACTGACATTAGTCAAATGATCACTGGAGTTGATAATACAATCTTTGTAGAGCAATCTCCTGTCCTCCTGCCTTCTGAAGTAACCAATAAGAATCCTCTTTAATAAGACTCAAAGAGGCATTTTGATGGGACTCAGCATTGCAGTGGAAGTGTGGTACAGCAGATAGCCATCGGTGTGGCCTTCAATAAAGATCAAAAAGGAAAGTAGCGTAGGATCATTTATAAAGGCTGATTATGTGTTGTTATTTTCGAACAATAAAATATTTTTAAATTTATACTTGGTGGTAATTACCCTCACTTCCTTCATGAGCAGTGGAGTTAGGGATAAGCCCCTGTCCATAACCTGTCACTGCAGAGGTTTGGCTGAATACTTTGTGGACCCCCTTATCTGAAAGATACTTCTCAATCATATGGAACATGTGGGTTGGTATTGGTCAGGAGCTGAAACCCAAAGCTGGTCGGCTCCAAATTTTGACACGTTCCCACAAATGATCCTGACATACAAAGAAAATTCTGTGATGATAATGTTTGGGCTGCATAGACTTCAATGCATTTTGGCAAAAATCAAACCAAAACATAGATATTGGCTTGGAAATATGAAACACAGTTCAAAACAATACTTAAATTGTTTTGATCATCTCTATCTGAAGGGAAAAAATAACACCTTACCTTGTTACCGATTGGCTAGTTACAGAGACATTATTGATATGTCTATTTATATCATGCTGTCAACATCCACAGTATTTTACAGATTACATACAGTGGGATGCGAAAGTTCGGGCAACCTTGTTAATCGTCATGATTTTCCTGTATAATTCGTTGGTTGTTACAATAAAAAATGTCAGTTAAATATATCATACAGGAGACACACACAGTAATATTTGAGAAGTGAAATTAAGTTTATCGGATTTACAGAAAGTGTGCAATAATTGTTTTAACTAAATTAGGCAGGTGCATAAATGTGGGCACCCCAAAAAAAATGAAATCAATATTTAGTAGATCCTTCTTTTGCAGAAATTACAGTCTTGAAACGCTTCCTGTAGGTTCCAATGAGAGTCTGGATTCTGGTTAAAGGTATTTTGGACCATTCCTCTTTACAAAACATCTCTAGTTTATTCAGGTTTGATGGTTTCCGAGCATGGACAGCTCTCTTTAACTCACACCACAGATTTTTAATTATATTCAGGTCTGGGGATTGAGATGGCCGTTCCAGAATGTTGTACTTGTTCCTCTGCATGAATGCCTTAGTGGATTTTGAGCAGGGTTTTTGTCTTGTTGAAAGATCCAGCCCCGGCGCAGCTTCAGATTTGTCACTGATTCCTGGACATTGGTCTCCAGAATCTGATGATACTGAGTGGAATCCATGCGTCCCTCAACTTTGACAAGATTCCTAGTCCCTGCACTGGCCCCTCAGCCCCACAGCATGATGGAGCCACCACCATAATTTACTGTAGGGAGCAGGTGTTTTTCTTGGAATGTTGTGTTTGTTTTCCTTGCATAACGCCCCTTGTTATGTCCAAATAACTAAATTTTAGTTTCATCAGTCCACAGCACCTTATTCCAAAATGAAGCTGACTTGTCCAAATGTGCTTTAGCATACCTCAAGCGGCTCTGTTTGTGCTGTGGGCGGAGAAAAGGCTGTCTCTGCAACACTCACGCATACAGCATCTCCTTGTGTAAAGTACGCCGAATGGTTGAACGATGCACAGTGACTCCATCTGCAGCAAGATGATGTTGTAGGTCTTTGGTGCTGGTCTGTGGGATGACTCTGACTGTTCTTACCATTTGGCGCTTATGTTTATCCGAGATTTTTCTTGGTCTGCCTCTTCGAGCCTTAACTTGAACTGAGCCTGTGGTCTTACATTTCCTCAATATGTTCCTAACTGTGGAAACAGACCGCTGAAATCTCTAAGACCGCTTTCTGTATCCTTCCCTTTAACCATGATGGTGAACAATCTTTGAGAGTCATTTTGAGACCCCATGTTGCTACTCTTCAGAGAAAATTAAAAGAGGAGGGAAACTTACAATTGACCCCCTAAATAGTCTTTCTCATAATTGGATTCATCTGTGTATGTAGGTCGGGTTCACTGAGCTTACCAAGCCAATTTGAGTTCCAATCATTAGCTCTAAAGGTTTTGGAATCAATAAAATGACAACAGTGCCCAAATTTATTCACCTGCCTAATTTTATTTAAACAATTATTAAATCCAATAAAACTTCATTTCACTTCTCAAATATCACTGTGTGTCTCCTATATGATATATTTAACCGACATTTTTTATTGTAACAACCAACGATTTACACAGGAAAATCATGATGATTAACAAGGTTGCCCAAACTTTTGCATCCCACTGTAGATGTGTCCCTCAGAGGAGCTCACAATCTAATCCCTGCCACAGTAATAGTCTTATAGCTCTACCTAAAGCAAATTTTGAGAGGATCTAGTTAACTTAGCAGTTTGTTTATGGGTTGTGTGAGAAACCCCACTGAAACACTAGAACATACAAACTCCATACAGATAGTGTCCTGGCCCAGATTTAAACTGGGGACCGTAGCATTGCAACATGAGAGTGCTGTGCACTGAAAGAGAGAGTGAGCTGTGATGCCACTGCTCATAAAACTGTCACTCTGTGGGAAAGAGAGAAGGCAGGGTACTTCACCCCTGAGACCTACCCAGGTTTACGTTCACAGAACCCCTGTCAGGTAAATGAGGCTTAGTCTACAACCTGTCTCTCTGCTTACCATGTAAGAGACTATGTGGGCCCCACTTGCCATAGTTTTCTTCTGTCTCAGTCCCTGTGTGGTCTTACCCTGCTTACAGCCCCCACGCAAACCAAGACAATGCATCTATCATCCCCAAAGCATCCATATCCCCCAAGAAAGCCCTGGTCAGCAGGAGACTCCATTGTAGATCATCCTTCATGATTCTACCCCAGCCTTTATCAACCTTTTTATCCTGGAGGAACCCTGCAAGTAATTTTTTTTAGATCTGAGTAACCCCTGCATTTAATTTGCTAAAGGCATGGTCTTTAAAAGTACGTGTGGCTGTTTATTCTATGACCTCCTGTTACACTGCCCCTCATTATAATGTCTTCTTATTCTAGTGTTTTTTATTAACATGGTCATTATTATTCTTATACTCCTTTTAGAATGGGCTCTACTATACTCTTCCCTCATGATGAAGTAAAATGCCAAGGAACCCCTGCAGAGTACTCAAGGAACCCTGGTTGAGAAAAGCCTGTTCTAACCTCTCTTTGTAGGACATACTGCTTTCCGAAAGGAATTCAGAATGGCAAAAAGCCTTTGTTCCATTTTTTTGCTGTTGTTTTGTTTTGTCCCAGAGCCCCTTGCACCTAACCACCTGACCGGAATGAGCCTATCAGCTATGCGCATTACCGGCAAGTGGAAAACTTTCTGCTGAGAGCCTGCAATGGCCCCGATCGAGTGATTACAAGGTAATCTTTATATATTTTGCCCACAGCTTAGTCTCCAGTGTTCCCTGATGACGGCGCAAGGCCGAAACCGGTAGGAACTGGAGACTGGGCAACTTATATGAGATCGTTTTTGGATTTTAAATGTGTACTGGGTTACACTATATGCTTTTAACTACTAAGGGTCCCTGTCAAAAGGACCCTGGAAGTAAGTCATTGTATATGTGATGTAGATTCAGCTTCTAATAAATGTTTATATGTTTCTTGGATGGAGAAATGACCTTTCTCTATTTATTTCTGGTGATGGTCACTATGGAAACATGATTTTGAGCACTGTGGGGTTACTGCAGATGCCGATCTGAGTACCAAGCGCTGTGGATTTGTATGCAATTTTTCTTGGAACCGATTGTGGATGTGGTTGATCCTGAGCAGCTGGTGGAACATACACATGAGATAAAGATTGGATCAGCGCCTGTATATACTACAAAATACGTGACTATATTGTTTCCATTTCTATACGGAGCAGCGTTCCCCTTTTTTACCGTTCATAATGGATGTGTTTGATTTCTTGGAGAATCGATCTGTTGATATAGATAAAGTTTTTGATCAAAATGGTGAATTAGAAGAGAATGATTTGGAATCACAGTTCAAACACCTGGGCTTTGTGTCTGAAAAGAAGCTTGCCCTGTGGTGGGAGATAGTGTCATTGGAAAAGCAGAGTAAAGATGGTTATGTACCAAGGAGATTGAGGTGGGAGTTTGCCCCTAATGAACAAGAGATGAAATATGTGTCAAAGGAAGAGTGGCAGAGATTTTTTGATGACTGTGGGAAAGAATTAATAAAAAAATTGCTGAAAGCAAAAAGATTGCGGATGCTAGATTTTAATAAGACTATAGACGAAATTAAAGAAAAACTAAATCCTTTTCGTGAATTAGAGGACTATAAAAAGATTTCGGGTAATCTGCAACAACACCTTAAAAAAGTGGATGAGGACCTTAGACACAAAAAGCAAAAGAAATATGTCCGGGATTTTAATGATTACAGCCAAAAAACTGTTTACAAATGGCAGTCCAAACCTGTACCAGCAGTACCCACTGCTCCTAATAATAACCCGAGACCTAATATACCCCACCCTCGGCCTGATTATCGTGGCCCCAAAACCCCGCGGACCCCGATCGCAAAACAATTTAACTATCCCACCCCTTACCAAAATCACCCTCCAGTAAGACCTAGCAGACCCGCATATGGGATTCCAAAACACTTTCAGAATCCGAGACCCCCAGTAGTTCCACCAAGGAGACCTTACAATATGTATCCCAAAACCTACCCTAATTTCCATCCCCAAACACGACCACACTGGAAACCAAAACCGAGATACAATCCAGTAGTACCCCCACCCAAATACTACCCTCCAGTCTACAATAGATTTACAGCACTTGACTCCCCTTTGGTAGAGAATTCTGTACTGAATGAGGACCCTAACAATCATTTTTTAGAGAAAGTCCTACCACAAAAAGAGAGAAGGAAAAGATCGTTAGAAGAAGAACCAGAGGAAATAGGGGAGGCATCAAACTACAAAGGAGAAAGCAGCAAAAAAATGAAAGGAAACTAGGGGAAGGGATCTTCAACCTGAGTAGTAAAACCTTGACTGAATCAGAACTAAAATTATTGGACAAAGGACTAAAATACACCCCCCCAAAAACTATGAATAAATTCCAAATGTTTGTAGATGCGCATAAATTCGCAAGAAGCCTAAGTATAAAAAAGTTTTTTTCTACAAACCCAGCACCAACCACCTCAACAGTGGACACTAGTGTAAGCGGGCAGTACTTAAAAAGTGGTTTGAAGAATCGCTCTACATTTAACCCTCAGTTATCAAATAACCACTCTATTGAAACCTTTAAATCGCTGATCATTAGAGATATAGAACATATGCCAATTAAAACAAAGCGAACAAACAGAGACTTGGAGGCAGCTATAAAAGCACTAGCAACCAATAGAAATATAACAGTGAAACCTGCGGATAAAGGAGGGGGGCTGGTGATCATGGATACTCCAAAATACATTAATATGGTTAATGTGTTGTTGGAAGATAAGCAAACATATCAGATTCTGAAAACGGACCCAGGACCGAGATATCATCAGGAATTGACCTTACTGGTGAAAAAGGGAGTACAAAAAGGACTGATTATAGAGAAAGAGAGCAAATATCTGATTCCGTCCTTTGTAAGAACTCCTGTATTATATTGTTTGCCAAAAATCCATAAAAATCCAGAAAATCCCCCAGGCCGCCCTATTGTGAGTGGAATTAACTCAGTAACATCCCGTTTAGGACATTTTTTAGACACTTTTTTGCAGCCACTTGTTTTAAAAATTCCCTCCTACCTCAGAGACTCTAAACACCTTATTGATATTTTGAACAATTTTGAATATACAGCACCATATTTTTTGGTCACTGCAGATGTATCATCTTTATATACTGTGATTGATCAGCAGGCAGCACTTAAAGCAGTGGAATACTATTTAAGGGAAACTCCGGATTTAAATAACAGTATGGTGGGGTTCCTCATAGAGGCATTAGATTTTGCTATGAGTCATAACTATTTTGCTTTTAATGGTACTTTTTACAAACAGGTAAAGGGCGTGGCAATGGGGGCGAGGTATGCTCCCAGTCTGGCTAATTTGTTTGTGGCCAGATGGGAGGACATTTTTATCCATGGTGCACAACATGAAAACCTCTGTCTATGGAAAAGATTTATAGATGATGTGTTTTTTATTTGGAAAGGGGATGAAGCATCATTGAAGGATTTTATTGTTTTTATTAATCTTAATACTGATAACTTGATTTTCAACTGTGAATATAGCATGGAAAAAGTAAATTTCTTGGATTTAGTTATTAAGAATGAAGTGGAAAAATGCAGTACATCAACTTTTTTCAAAGCGACAGACCGTAATAGCTATATCCCGTTGGAAAGTTGCCACCACCCCAGCTGGCTTAAGGCAATACCATCTAGCCAGCTTTTAAGGGTTTTTAGAAATTGTACACACAATGAAGATTTTTTTACTCAATCGAATGTTTTAATTGAAAGATTTGTAGAAAAAGGATATGATTTTGATTGTTTAACGAAATTGCGAGATGAAATTGGCACACGGAATAGATTGGACATGATCCAAAACCATGGCACAGGAACAAGCCAGAATGTGGAAAATCAGTTCAAATGTGCTTTTATTACTGATTTTAATACACAATATAGGGACATTAAAAGGCTTGTAGGGAAACATTGGCCTATTTTGAGACTAGATCCTGATCTAACTGCAATTATTACTGAAAAACCACAAGTTATATATTCAGGAAGGCCCCAAATCTTCAGAGCCGGATTACAAGCAGCACCCTATATAAGCAGCCAACTACCAGTAACACCTTTCTGGAGTTAGAAGGTTTTTTCAAGTGCAAACGATGTTTTGGATGTCGCACATGTACCAACCAACCAAGGAAGATCACCTCTTTTACCAGTAATTATACAGGAGAAACATTTCAGATTAAACGTTTTTACAACTGCAATAGTATGTATGTGGTATATCTTCTGGAGTGTCCATGCGGGCTCCAATATGTAGGGAAAACAGAGAGAGAGTTCAGGAGGCGACTATACGAACATGTCTACAATATTGGAAAAGCTGAAATAGACCACTCTGTCCCCAATCATTTCAAAACTGCCCATAGCAAAGATCCTTTAGTTTTAAAATTTTGTATCATCGACCAAGTAAAAACAGACTGGAGAGGATCAAATAAAGATAGAGAATTATACAAACTTGTGGATTTTTACATTAAGGACTATGCAACCAAGAGGTTTGAACATTGATTTTAATATAAACTGCTTTATAGACAATTCTTGAGTGCAATAATCTATTTATAGGGTGTGCAATATACTACGTAATTTATATATGTTTTTAGTAATATGTGCCTTTTTAATGTATGTATTTATTTTAGTATTGTTGGGATTCGAACCGGGGACCCGGCGTTGCGGGGCGGGAGTGCTGACCACTACGCCACCGTGCTGCCTGTACTGATGTGTTATTTATTTATTTGGTCATGTAATTGAGTTGCTGAGTGTGGAGAGACTGGAAACTACACTTCCCAACATCCTTAGCGTCTCTTTCAGCCAGTTACGCGCGAGCATGCTGGCCCATGTGACCAGCCCGACCAATCACGCTATGGCTCCAGCTCTGTAGTGATGTCACACCATCCCAGAGCCCCTTGCACCTAACCACCTGACCGGAATGAGCCTATCAGCTATGCGCATTACCGGCAAGTGGAAAACTTTCTGCTGAGAGCCTGCAATGGCCCCGATCGAGTGATTACAAGGTAATCTTTATATATTTTGCCCACAGCTCAGTCTCCAGTGTTCCCTGATGACGGCGCAAGGCCGAAACCGGTAGGAACTGGAGACTGGGCAACTTATATGAGATCGTTTTTGTATTTTAAATGTGTACTGGGTTACACTATATGCTTTTAACTACTAAGGGTCCCTGTCAAAAGGACCCTGGAAGTAAGTCATTGTATATGTGATGTAGATTCAGCTTCTAATAAATGTTTATATGTTTCTTGGATGGAGAAATGACCTTTCTCTATTTATTTCTGGTGATGGTCACTATGGAAACATGATTTTGAGCACTGTGGGGTTACTGCAGATGCCGATCTGAGTACCAAGCGCTGTGGATTTGTATGCAATTTGTTTTGTTTTTGTTACACTTTGCCTTCACCCAGTCGGTACACTAATGTTTCATTTTGTTACATCTATGGCCATCATTAGAGGTACATTAGTGTTTCATTTTATGCCATTTTTTGTTACATCTTTGCCTTCAACGAAGAGATACACTAATGTTTAATTCTGTGAGATTTTTGTTACATCTTTGCCTTCAACGAAGAGATACACTAATGTTTCATTCTGTGAAATTTTTATTACATCTTTGCCTTCAACTAGGAGGTACACTAATGTTTCATTTAAACGGTTTTTAAGGTTTTTATCCCTGTCTTGAAAGACCCTCTGGAGTGTATTTTAATTCTGGATTATAAATACTTCCATTGGAAAATCTAGGCTTCCAACTGTACTTTTAAGGATACCCACCAGCAGATTTACTGAAAGATGACCACTGGCCAGTGAATTAAAAGGGTTTAGGGAACGTGTAGCTAGTCAACGTTCTTCCACAATCCTATAGTTTAGAAATGACTGATTAATTACAATCTATCTTGTTATTAATTTCTACTGATACCGTAAATGCTGTTTTACCTATTTTTATTTTTCATGTTTTGTAAATCAACTTAACAAACATTATTTCCATAGGGCTTACCTATGACTATGACTGAGGACCACTGAGAGTCCTAAACACGTTAATTGGTATTCTGATGACATTTTCTACTGTGCAGCTTTCAGTGTTTGTCACGGCTTCCAGGTTAAACTACACCTCTAGTCTGCACTGTCCAAAGCTACCTCCATAGGGGGTAGAGTGGCTTTCACTCCTTGCTGATTCACCTACCCTCTAGCAACTTTCACTGTGCCACTGCCCAATACATTTAGATTAATTACAGTTAGATGCAAATACAAAAAATGTATCTGCTCTCTTCTTGGCTAAAAGTGAGTGAGGTGAACAATCTCTTTATTTTGTTGCATTTATATTTTTCCTTTATCTGAAAAGAGTCATAACATTCATTTTATGTAAGAGTCCTGTAGTTCTCAAATGAGTTCTAAATGTTAACTACCAAAATTGCACTAATTGCAAATATGCACTTTTTCCTTGTGTTCCTTCTCTTTTAGCACAAGTTTTACTTTGTTTTTGGCACCGTTTATTTTCACTGAAGCACTATCAAACAACTGCTCAACAGACTGTCTTGGCTGTCTAATCTCTGGGAACTTTTGCTGATATTTGTTTTATGACCACTGGCCTTTTATGTCAGCTGCCTTGTGAGTGATGTTCAATTACTTCAGCAGTATCAGAAGACAGAGCGTTTTCATAAGGAGGAAAAAGTCAATAGAAGCCCTGGATGACAGCTAAATGCCAGGAAGTTTAATTGCAGTTTACCTTTTAGTAATCACACAATTTTTTCCTGTGGGCATGGCAGAAGTTACTTTATTAATGCAACATAAAAATACAATTGTTGTAACTGACATTTTCTTTTTTTTTCAGTTAAATAACTGCATATACAATATATGTTCTGTATATTTATTCAACTTAACAGAATCATTAAAGTCCTACTTCAGATTTGTTTTTGTTTTTATGAATATTGTGTGGAATATCTCCTAATTTCTATTGCATATAGTTTAAATATTGTTTGTGTCATTCACTGAGGTTTACTGAGTTTATAATGGTTCATGCAGTTTGGATAGACTGACTAGTAGTTTGTAATCTTTTCAGACTACTCTGCCTATCCTGGGAGGGGTACCAGCCAGTATTTTTTTGTAAACCATGCCTAAGGGAGGGAGCAGAGGGACTAGTGGAGCATGGTCAAGTGATGGCTCCGAGTAGAGGAAGAAACTCCCACTCTACTGGCAATTCTGTACTTTGTACACTGATGTCTCTGGGTAATGTGAATGTTATTTCCAAAGGAAAGTCCTCTAGAACAGCATCCAATCTAAAAATATAAAACATTTCCATTGCAATCAGTCAGAATACTAGACACCACAAGAGCAGTTATCTTAAGTTATCTTACTCATGGCTCCTTTTAATTTAGCTCTTTAGGAATTGGCATAATATAAGGTACAAAACTTGTAAGTTGGAAGTTTTGGCACATATTCTGCATGGAAACTTAGGTGCTGCTATAGACTGCAATGTAAATTGTGGCTATGGCAGCTCAGAGTGAACAATATGGGCGCTGGCTCCAAAGGTCAGCTATGGTATAGGTCGAACTCCGGCTATTGTCAGAAGATGGTTTTAAATGGTGCTGGAGGCAGTGTGGGTATAAGTAATAGCCAACAGAGCGGATCAGTGTTTGGCTTAGGTAGGAGAGGTTAGTGTTAGATCTAGAAAGGGGAGAGTTAGTGGCTTAGGTAGGAGAGGTTAGTGTTAGATGAAGACAGGAGACAGTTAGTGTTATGTGTAGGCAGGGGAGAGTTAGTGGTACCTGTATGCAAGGGAGAGTTAGTGTTAGTTTAAGGTGTAGGTAGGGAGAGGTAATTGTTAAGTGTAGGTAGGAGAGGTTAGGAGTAGGTGGGGGTTAGTGTTAGGTGTAGATAGTGAATGGTTAGTGTAAGAGTATGGAAGACAATAGTAGAATATTGGTAATATTACCAATAGTCTACTATTGGTATTTCCTAGTGCCACATTTCTGCACGCCCCTTTTTCATCTATGCACAAAACATATTATCTGTAAAAGTTATGTTTTAGAGACAGCTTGGGGAGTTTCATAAAGAAATACTATGTCAGGTTAGGGTTTCCCGATCTTTTGAAAAAATGTACTTCACTTGACAGATGAGTTGGCTCCCCTTACTTTGTAAGCACATACAGTATTATCAAATTCTACAGGAGGATTGATTACCTAGGGAATGATTGGATTTGGAAAGTTAACTTTCATTTGAAGTATCACATTCAGTTTAAAAACATTTCAAACTGATGAAGGCTCGTTGTACGATACATTTTAATATTCAACGTAATTAAATGTTCAGAGAAACTCTGACCAAGAATTGAACTTTATCCCAATCAGTAGCTGATACCCGGCTTTACATGAGAAATCTATTCCTTTTCACAAACAGACCATCAGGGGACGCTGTATGGCTGATATTGTGGTGAAACCCCTCCCACAAAGAAATTCTGAGTACGTACTCTTGGCAGTTTCCTGTCTGTGAACCCTGTTGCATTGTGGGAAATAGCTGTTTACAGCTGTTTCCAACTGCCAAAACAGCAAGCAGCAGCTACATCACTTGCAGTAAAAATGTCACCATGTGATAAATGTCAGAATATAAATCAGGGATTTAAAATATTTTACAAGGGGCAAACACTGACTAAATTATTTATACATAATTATTGTAAAAATGAAGCACTTTTTTATTACATTATTTTCACTGGCGTTCCTCTTTAACCATTTCGGTACCAGCAGCCTCTGCCCCCTTAAGGACCAGAGGCTGCTGGTACACTAAAACGCAGCATACCGACGAATCGCCGCAAAAATCAGTCGCTCCCGCCGGTCACGCCACTCTGTCCCCGCCGCAGGCTGCTCTCTCTGCCGTCTCTATGATGGCAGAGCGCTGTGCGCCGGTCAGGAGCCGCTTTCATTGGCTCCTGACCCTGTCACTCAATGTAAGCCAATGGGATTGGCTTATAGTAATGACAGGGCCAGGAGCCAATGAAAACGTCTCCTGCCCGGCTCACAGTGCTCTGCCGTCATAGAGGCGGCAGGGCAGCACATTGCGGCGGGTAGAAAGCGTCGAGAATGGACGGGGACGCGTGGTGAATGGGACGTAGAGGTTACGTCCGGTCAGAACCGCAGCGCCACCCGCCCAACGTAGATTTGTACTGCGTCGGTCCGAAATTGGTTAAATGCAGCTTCATGAAAACCAATATTAGATTTGTCACACAGTCTATTGTGTAATTTATTCATATTAAAATTACACTTTCATTTAAATCTGCAGTCAGCTTTGAGTTGTATTTATTTTTTACATTTGAATGCTACTTCCTAGAAACTAGTGTAGCTGTCCACCATTTAGTTGAAGGAAAGGCCACAAATTCTACTTTTGTATCTCCTACTAATAATCCATGTGTATTCTCCAGCAATGTATACATTTATATGGGTATGGAGTATTCAACTCTAGAATGACATTGGATTTCCTAACTTCTGTTCACAGCTTCTATGCAGACATGGTATATGATCACTTCCATTCAGTAAACCTTTATTATAAAATAATCATTTGAGAGCCTGGACTGTAGGTTAACCAGTTTTGTCCTTCAGACATGGCAATCAAGTGCTTCAGAAGGGAAATCTGAGGAATTAACTACCTGCCTATGACTGTTTTATGTTATCATCCTGTAGCCAAATAGTCATATTTGACATGCTGCGTTTCCTCTTGTAAAGAAGTAATTTACTCATATGGAAAATGAACAACCATGCTCATAAAAGCAGGATTTGGGTAATGTTCTGAGATCACTGGAAGTTTTGTACAAATAATGAAACTGTTTATTAAACCTAAGCTACTCTGATCAATCACTAGGACATAATCTTGCATCTGTCTACGATAAAACACTTAGGCAATGCATTTCATTTTATCGTTCCTCTTGTTTTATACCACATATAAGGAATGGTGCAATTAGTTAAGAGCAGTTCACAGCATTCATCACTTAAGTGCCTGGTATTAAATCTTAATCTATTTAGCATATCTAGAGGGCATTCTTTACATTCACAGGACAATTGCTTCATCTCTTGGATGAGAATTTGGGCAGAGAGCCCAGAGCTATGTGAAGAGTAAGTACAGTGCTCTTTATATAATATCCTTTTTTTTTACATCAACTCTCGGACAGTAATCTGGAAGAACCAAAATAACAAAAGAACCATAGTTTATACTATATCCAAAATTGAAAGATCCATCTTAACATATTAATGTCAACCTATCAGGGGTAACAGCATCTCCAAATTGGTTCTAGCACATAAACACATATGTTTATGTTCTGTTTATGAGGGTATCACTCTTGCAGCTATCAAGACCAGTTTCCATCTTCCTTTTGGTGCTGTGTGAAAAGTAGCTAAATAAAAGTTGCAAAGGAATCTGCCCATTCCAGGGCTATCCCCAGATGTAGCTTTTCCCCCGAATAGCTCTTGAGAACTCCTCAGGCAATCTTCGAAATCTCTTATATCCTTCCATGCGCAGTATGAATGTGCTTGTCTTCTGAACTAGTTGGTGATGCAAATAGTTTCATCGTTTGCCAGAGGAGTTCCAAAAAGGTACTTGAACAAACAGGTCGAATAGCTACACCCGGGGGACAGTGCTGGAATGACGGAGTAACAGGAAGGCTCTATGCTATCCAAAGCCTTCTCACTACTAAGGTAGGACTTCAAAGCTGAAGTGTGTTTACTTACTACAGGTTTACTTTAAGCAAAGACTAGCAGTGCTCCCATTCAGCATCTCCTTTCTAAAGGTGGCCACACACCATACAATTTTCATGCAATCTGACTGTACAATTTTTATACAATCTTACCAACATCCATGTAGTATAACAGCACTTGGTGATTGAATGTACAGCCAGATTGCATGGAAATTGTATGGTATATAGCCACCTTCAAAGGAACCTTAACTGAGAGGTATATGGATGTTTCCTTTTAAACAATACCAGTTGCTTGTCAGTCCTGCTGATCTCTTTGTATGTAATAGTGTCTGAATGACACACCTGAAACAAGCATGCAGCTAATCCAGTCTGACTTCAGTCAGAGCACCTGATCTTCATGCTTGTTGAGGGGCTGTAATAGAGACACAGGATCAGCAGGAGAGTCAGGCAACGGGTATTATTTTAAAAGGAAAGATCCATATCCTTCTCAGTTTAGGTTCCCTTTAAGGCTCGGTTCACACTTGAGTCTGCAAACTGTCTGATTCACAGAACAGACCACCACGGACAACAGATAAATCTTATGTTAAACATGGGATCTGTTCGGATCTGTGCGGACATGTCTGTTCTGCACGGTATCCATTCTGTCTGTTGTAGTGACAGAATGCAGGAATTATCCAGACACTAAACAAAAGTCGGATATGAATAGCAATGCTATTATGACGTGTCCAATGCAAAGGACATATATAACATTGTTCTGGGGGGGGGGTCCATTTTTGGGGACAGTGACAGTATATGCACTGCCACCATCCATGGCACTGAAACACAGAAGTGTAAACTGAGCCTTAAGCTGCCCATGCACTGTACAAGCTGACTGTACAATCTTTGTACAATATTAACCATAGTAAATTTGAAAATGTAGATTTGCCTTCTTAAAGCAGAACTATAAGACCAACAGATTAGATCTACCTTGGATATATTGTTCCATTAGTCCCTTATACTACATAAATGTGGTAAAATTATAGGTTGATTGCATCTGCAGATGTCAGAGTGTGATTAGCATTAAGGTGGCCACACAGGATACAACAAAATAATCCAATTTGAAAGCAATTTGATAAAAACGATTGGTTGTACTGAAAACATAAAAGATTGCATTTTTTTTAAATTAAAAAAAAGATCAGGAGTGGGTAGATTGTCAGTTTCTTGCTTAATAGACCAAGCAATTTTTCAGCATTTTCAATCATTTTTTTTTCTTATAATTTTTCAAATGTTACAATCAGTAAAACTGATTTTAGGGCATGAATTTAAAAGAAATGTAAAAAAAACAGTATGGTAGGTGGACCTAAACTCTTCCACAGGAGAGAAGAAAAACACAGAGAAACCCACTCTGTGTGTATTTAGAGATAACAGCCTGTCTTATTCTCCCTTATCTGCTTATAATGAGCCACTGTAATTTGAGCTGTCAGTTCTGTCTGATCTGTGCCAGGTGTGCCATTCAGTTAAGCTATAATGTAAACACAGGAGGTTAACTATTTATGTGCTCCCATGAAACCAAAAAGTAACCACTCTGCAGAATCTCAGTAGGACGTCTGTGGGCTGTAACAAATCAATGATTTTCTTCTTGTTCTGGGTTTAGGTCCCCTTTAAGAAAGATATTGTTCTTATATGAATCCCCAGATTGAATGTATTTTGCTCTGCCATCTGTATAGAAATATATTTCGCAAACCCAGTATTATTTACAGAATCATAGATTACTTTGATCTGATGGGAGACTAAAACATAACTTTTATTATTGCAAGAATAAACTGATTAAATACTTATGCTGGTAATATAAAGTACGTCTATACAACATGGAGAACCTGAGAATACTCTTACTACAGACACATCAGAAAGGGACTGACTGCCAGGTATTGGGTTTCAAGGTGTCTTTCCACACTTCATGATACTGGCTACCCCAATAAACAAATTGTGCTAATTTACAACCCACCCTAAAAACCAATATGTATCACCCTCCAAAAGAGGGCCTGCAAAGTAACATGTGCAAGAGTGCAAAAGTGCTAAATTATAAACAATCTATAGTATAACAATCATATAATATGTGCAGCCAAGATTAGTTGGACCAATCATGGCCACACATGCTATATGAAACATGTTGGGTTTCTTTCTCAGGTGTCTGCAGTGCAGGGGTGCCCACACTTTTTCAACTCACATTCTTCAAAAATTACTTAGTCAAAGTGATGAAAATCCCTAACATAAATAGGCAGAGCTTCACCTTTAAGTCTTCAAGTATAAGTTAAAACTAAAGACAGATACTCACCTCCCGTAGTTGAATTCTGACTCTGCTCTCTTCTCTCCTCTCTGCACTCTCTCTCTAGCTAGATGATGCGTGGCTGCTTCATAGCTTCTTGCCTTGTCCATCACAGGCCTGCAGCTCCTCCTACATTCCAGTCCATGCACAGGAAAAGCATATGTGTGCAGGGTTAAAAAAGGGGAGCCAGTGACTCTTCCCGCTCTTTGGCTGAAGGTGCGGTGCTTGTGGAGTGTATGGCATGCACAACTGCAATCTACTCAGTTGCCCTTTGCAATAGACCGGCAGGTTATGATCGGCATAATGGGCACCCCTGCTGTAATGACTATCTTAAAGTTTGTGCGAATTTGACAAAGACTTTTGAATCTTAATAAAATCCCATCTGCAAATAGAGCTCATATTTAGCTTATCCTATCTGTATCACCTATATTTTTCAGTTTCTGACTTATTGTTGGTTTTGGAGAACCTGTTTTTTTCCTTTTTTACCTTGTAGTTTTCTTTGCAAAGCCTTTCATTCCCCAACAACACTTTTGCATTTATTGAAGTGCTTTGGAATATGTTTAAATCACTGATGGTTACATTTAGCACTGAACCTGGTTGTCTGAAGTAGTTTCCTTTTTTGTTTTGTTTTTTACCACAGGCAGCACTAAAGAATTTCTGCTTCAACCATTTTTATTAAACCATAAAACAAATATAGCATCAAAGATCTCTGAATACATCAGCATGTTAGGGGTTCAAAAAGATATTTCTCATGAGCATAAGCAAGAATACAAATTATGATAGCTTTGACCTAACATTTTAAGTCTACTAAAGTATTTTAACATTTTAAGTCTAAAGTATTTACACATAATAAACTTTATAGTAATATGAAACCTTGTAACTTAATTATTAAAATATAAAGCTCTATGATCATCAGTAGCATAACTACAATTCATGAGGCCCTTCCCAGCAAAACTTTTATGCCCCCCCCCCCCCTTCACGGCCCTGGGGCCAATCTCACAAGGGTCATTTAACAAGGGTAGCCATCATGATCTTCACATGGTACAGGTGCCACATTTAGTTAACTACAGTGGTTTTATTGGGGGGGGGGGGGGGGAATTTTATTGTGTCAGTGGATTTTCTACGCAGATATTGATAAATTGTGTAATATTTTTGCTTATGCCCTGTGCTCCCTTGTTTTGTATGACAAGTGTGAACCAATTTTTAGGGTGAGACGGGCCTGATATGGGAAGTTGGTTGATATCTTGTAGTTGTCTTTCAAGTAGCATTATTAATTAACTTGGGGGTAGACCTGGGGGGGTCAATCAGACAGCTCAAGAGCACTGACACTATGGGACATCAATCAAACTGCCCTACTGTTACGTCCCCACTCTGCCCCCTTTCTAGCGAGATCATCAGTCCAGTGCAAACAATAATTTTGATGGATTTCAGATGTAAATAAATCAAAATGTATCATCGGGTGGCCATGTTGGGGCATCGATTTCCAGCAGATTTGATCACAGTGATAGAATCTCCTGTAGAGAATTGATTAGTGTATGGACACCTTAATACTTACATGGAAACACTGATCTAGAGAAAGTTCTATATAAATGTTAAACAGAGGCTGCTGTTGAATGTTGTACATGCTTTAAAGGAGTACTGTAGGGGGGTAGGGGGAAAGAGAGTTGAACTTACCCGGGGCTTCTAATGGTCCCCGCAAACGTCATGCGCCCATGCAGCCTGTCGCCGATGCTCCGGTCTTCGCCTCCGGTTCACTTCTGGAATTTCCAACTTTAAAGTCGGAAAACCACTGCGCCTGCGTGGCTGTGTCCTCACTCAAGCTGATGTCACCAGGAGCGTACTGCACAGACAAAGTACTGAGCCTGTGCAATACACTCCTGGTGACGTCAGTGGGAGTAAGGGCGTGGCCGTGCAGGTGCAGTGGTTTTCCGACTTTAAATTAGGAAAATCCAAGAGTGAACCGGAGGCGGGGACTGGTGCATTGGTGAGTGGCAGCGTGGACACAGGACATCTGCAGGAGACCATTAGAAGCCCCAGGTAAGTTCAACTCTTTTCCCCCCTACCCCCAAACAGTACTCCTTTAAGTTGTTTCTTGCTACCAATACATTTTTTCCTGTGCAAAGCTACTGAGTAGCATGTTATTTTTTGCCATGAACTAACAAATGAAACGTGTAGACGTTTGGAAGTTAAGTCAGTATGCTGCATAGGGATCTGGCAAATGGCAATATTTCTAAATACTAACCCCTGCAGAGGATACTGTTGTCAGAGCAAATTACAAAAAAAAAAAAAAAAAAACACATACAATAATACAACATAACCTTTTTTATGCTACAAGTGCACTTTTACCACCACATTCTAACTGATCTCTGCAGACACTTTTTTTTTGTTTGTTTAATTAGCAAGTCAGAGGGAAACAGGACTTATTTTGTTAATTGCCTATGGGGTTATTACAGCTGCTGTGTCTCCTCTGTGAATATATCCTCTCACAGAACACAGCATAACAAGATGGGAGTGAAGGTAGCCTTGAGCGTAGTTGGGAAAGAAGACATACTGATTGGCAGAAGCAACATGAAAAAAAAAAAACAGAATAAAAAGTAGTGATATATATTCTGATCCTTTTTTTTGTCTCAAATCTTGTATTGTCATATACTTATTAACTTAGGAAATAATCAACCTGGTAGTATTTTAGCTCTTTTTGACATACAGTAGCTTTAATGCCAGTGGTTTCTTTAACTTATGACAGGTTTGCAACCTGTAGTCTATTTTACCTTTTCTTTTTATTATTATTATTATTATGCATTTATATAGGCCTGACATCTTTCATAGCCCTTTACAGAGTACTGGTATATAGTCTTGTCACTAGATGTCCCTTAGAGGAGCTCACAATCAATTCTTTAAAGTCACAGCCTTATGTTCCTATTGAACACTAAGGCCAATTTTGGGGGTAAACCACTAAAGTTATTTAAATGGTTTTGGGATGTGGGGGAGAAGCAGACTTTCTAGAGGAAATCCACACAAATGGGGGGAGAACATACAAACGCTTAAATCTCTCCAGCTGCGCAGTATTTTTAAGGCCCCCTCCATACCTATGAAAATATAAATATGTTAATATAATAAAATACCACAAGCTTCTCAAATTCCTCAATAATATCACTTTATTGTAAAAAAAAAAAAAAAAATCCAATAAAAGTAATAACATAATTCTCACTGCTCACTACTACCTTCATTCATCCAATCCACTTACTGACAGGGCCCTGTCAGTAAGTGGATAGGATGAATAGTTAATGTATAAAATCAAATAAATTGTTAAAAAAGCACAAAAACATCCAGGTTGATCATGTGTGGTAAAGCATCCTAGGAGAATAAATCCATCCTAACAGACCTCTGCTGTATTGCGATCTCTATTTCCACAGATACAACATTGATCCCAATAAACTGAGCCTCTGTCCAGCTCCAACATTCACTCTTTTTGGCAAATTCTGCAAAATGAGTTTAATACTCACGGGTCTTTGTTTCTTTACCATTCCACTTGGAGCTTGAGTCTATTAGCCTGCTGCTTCACTTACCATCTACCGATTCAGGCACTAACTTCATTGCTCCTTTTAGTAAGTTTCGGCAGTGTGTGCTTTTCTTTCTCCGTCCTCCGTCTGCACTGCGGCAAGACTTCCGTTGTGGTGGTTCTGGCTAGCAACTCTCTCAACTAGTTATATTATAGTGAAATGTAGTATGTTAGATGATTATTTACAAAAGGTTGACAACGACCGAGTCTCTCCCATACATGTATGAAGAAAATACAAAGTCTAATGTACATAGCAGTCTTTAAAACAAGATAGAAGTATTCCAAGACCAAAACAGAAGGCTTATAGATAGTGTCTGATTTGCAGGACCGATATCTTGGCACTGTGGCACTTCTTACAAATACATAGCAGGGGATCTCCTGTAGGATCTCCTGTAGGATCTCCTGTAGGCCTTAACCTGTAAAGTAAATGGTCTCTGTGTGACTCTAGAAACCCTAGTGTTCCTCTTACTCATGATCTCATTCTATATTGGTGTGAACTACTGTCTCCATGTTTCTGCACACCAACAGTTTCTACATCAGTTTAGGCCACATATTCCATAAAGATAGGCCACATATTCCATAAAGATAGCTGTGCTGAGAGGAATATGGAATTTTCCAGTGTGGACTTTTTGGGATGCAGCCAGTGGTGTGTCATCCCTTTATCTACAAAGAAAATGCAAGTTGCCTAGCTGTGAAGTACATCTAGTAGCTTTAAAATCATCTCTACCACAGCCCTATACCACATGAAGATTAGGTAACTTGACTTGCTGAACCTCCTTAACTGAGCTTCTTCTGAGGTATGGAACACTGGACAACACAAAGTAGACCTAGCATAGGATATGTAGGGGCTGTGAAGATCAGCATTACTCACTTAGAGGGCGCTGCTCCTCTGACCCCCTATCCATATGGGATTCACCATCTTCCCCAGGGAGAGATCACAGATGCCATAGATTCATGCATTCAGCAGTGGTGTACGCCTTGGACCGTCGCAATGCATGCCGGTACATGCAGTCCTTCTATGTGAATACTTTAAGTGCCATGTGCCACTCTAAAAGCACAAACTTTATTTATTTTTAGATGTATCATATAACTTTGACAGGTTCATAGGCTTATTTGTCCAATGTCAAGTTCAGTGTCCAATACATTATAATATTAACAATAACACTATCCTACAAAAAGTAATACATGATCTGTTATTCCATATTCAGTAGTTACAATGTTAAATGCAAATCTTTTCTTTAAAATAAAAACAAAACAAAAAACAAACCTTGAAACTTACATTGCCTTGGAAAGTGCTTAATGAGTGTGGATTAGAAATTCCTGTAATTTGATCTACTAACTGTGCTAATGTTTCTCAATGTTATTACAGTATGTACCCACTTATGAAAGCTGGTGTTGACATAGTACTTCTTAACACACACCTATGTGCAGTACACCTAATTGTGTATATATGCTTATCAAACGCTCATTTCATAAGCTAAGAATCATTGGTACCAATCCAATTAACTTTTTTTCTAGGTGATATTTCAGATCTCATCAATAAAATGCCCTTTAAGCCACCAGCAAGCAAGAACATATTCCGCATAATTTTGACAGTACTTTTTTCACCTACTTTTTGGTACTTTTTCAATTGCAAAGTGCTAAAAAGTTATTTTAAACAGAAGTTAAAAATTTTCTCCTGGGAGAAAACGTAGGAGAAAAAGTGAATTGGATCGGGCCCATTTTCTTATTTGTGTTTGTATATGATGTGTCATTTTCTAACTGTTCAGCTTTTATCTTTTGCTATCTTTCAGATGCAAAGTTGCAACCTTATTGCATGTTGGAAAGGAGTCATCAGTGTTTATGTGATATCTATGAATTCAGTACATGCTTTTAAATTGTGTAAATACATGTTTGTTTTAAAGGTTTCTGCCTCTTTTGGTTGGGTAACCTTTGTTTGAACCCTTTGAAGAAGTTAGGCTTGACTCAAAAATGCATAATTTGTAGGGGTTGAAGTCTCATTTCCTTCTTTCGCTTGTTCCTTTCCAATAGACTTCCTGCAAAGCAGATATTTCTACTTGGTATTTTTCTAACTCTGATGTGATTTCTTCCATCTTTCCAATTTTTAACATAATTTATACATTTAATGTGTGACAAATTCCCTTCTCAGCCCCACCACAAAAACCCCAAACTGTGTAATGAGAAGCTTCACCATCAATTTTTCGTAAAATGATAATCCGATAGCCCTCCACACTGCAGGCTAGCGACATGTTCTTTTACTACGTGGGGGTTGATGGAGTGGAATGGTTGTGATATCACGCTGCAGTCGCGGTGAGTAGGGAGAACAATGCTCAAGGCCGACGCAAAACCGTTTGTCGCTCACAATGCAACTGTATTCACACCATCATTGTAGTTGACAAACACTGTAAAACTGCCAATCACGACTGCCTGCATCATTGCTCTAATTTGGTTATGTGTAAAAAAAAATAAAGGGTGGTGGATCAGCATTTGATTGGTTGTCAACACATGCTATCTAGGCGTAAATATCCTTGTAAAATAGCCCCCACTCCAAGGAACATTAATAATAATAATATGGAAGTGTTGTTTCATAATAATAATAA